>NC_090814.1:20709864-21012894 GCF_000390325.3 Nicotiana tomentosiformis | reverse complement strand
TGCGAGTACGTCGTAAGTCAATTGATTTAAGCTCATAAATGAGATCATCTTTGAAAGCACATTAACTAAGTTAACCATGTTAGCTTGGTGGTTACAAATATTTAATAACATGAACTGCAAGTACCAAGAGGGTTGGAAGGCTTAGAATCTAAACGAATTGAAGAAAATAAGTTTTTTCGAAAGTCGACAAATTGGGAATGTTATAATATGTACTTTTGGGGTGAGACTAGGGTGCTCAAAATTATAAGGAGCTTATGTTATGAGTTATTTTATTCTTATGATAGTCATGTGTTAAGTTTTGAAGTCAAGAGAGTTGTGGAAAAAAAGTCGATAAAAGTCATCACAAGTTACGTTAATAAGTTTTACTTAAATTTGGATAACATGTCACTGCACTTTTCTACAAATATACTTAGAGTTACGGGGTGATACACCCATCATATTTAATATCTATGAGTCTATTTTATAATGCATTAAACCGTTTGTCAATGCAATATCAGAGTGTAGAGATAAATATGTTTTTGCAAGACTGCGCAGACTGCTAGGTGACAAGTAGGTGTGTCACCTACTTGCTTAAATGAGAGGGCTGCATATGTCCAAAAAGGGGGCCAGTTCGGGTCGGCCAAAGAGAACTTTTAAGGTATTATTTACTTCATAATTCACACTCATTATAGAGCATAAAAATCAGAGATAAGACCCTGCAAAAGTCTCCCAAACAATTCAACATAAACCCTAATTAATTTTCTCTTCTTTTTAGGTTCAAGTTGGAGGAAGAACTTAAGGATTGAAGAACCAAGATAGGAGCTGAGATATTAACCTAATAAGGTAAGTATAATTCTCTCTGTCATCCATATTTTCTGCTGGAAAAGTATAGAAAATCGTTTTATAATGGTAAGAACTCACGGGACGGTGATCGGAAGCCGTGAGTTCGAGTTATTCAACTTGTAGTGGATTGTTTTGTAAGATGTTTTGTGTTGTTGTTCGATTCTGTGTTTTTCTACTGTTTTATGGAGTTTTGGAGGATAAAGGGTGTGGAGAAACACCACATAAATTCGGGGTGGTTGGCTGGTCATTCGTAGTAATATTTTCGGTTTGTTTGACACTACTACGATTGTCGTTTTGTGTATGAAGAGATTGGGGTGTGTTGGGCTATTTTGTAGTATTTTGTGGTGTATATAAGGTTGGAAAATAATGTATATATGGTGTTATTTTTGTGTTCTTATGTTGTTGGTGATATCCCGAATTGGGAGGAAGTAAATATTATAGGGGAGATGTTGCCCGTTTTAATATAAAATAAGCTTATCATTCGTTATGCGATAGTTGTACCTTTCGTAACTTAATGATAGTATTATTATCGTTCTTGTATATTAAGGTGCGAAGAGACGAGTTCAACGTGGTTATTGTAAAGAATGTGATAAGGTATATTAAGGCTAAATCTTTCCTTCATTTTGGCATAATCTCGTAACTACATGTGTTTGATAACGAGACATAAAGAGAAGTTCATATTCTTGAATTTATGTACATTATCCTAGTATCATAAGTTATCATATTTTCCCTTATCGGGACTTTATATTCGGTTAAGTATTGACGTCTTCCAGTCAAGAGGCCAGAGGATATATGTATATATATATATATTTTTTTTTATTTTGTTTTTTTATTTTAACCACCATCGAGCTATAATCGGTGGGTAGCCCCCTATTGGTCAACCTCCGATCAGATGGTAAGTTATATACCGAGCCTACTGTGTCCAGGCACCTATGAGCGAGCCTAGAATTGCCGATATACAGAGCCTAGTATGGTCGAGCGCCTATGAGCGAGCCTACTACGGCAGAGCAATTATATGTGCCGAGCCTTATAGGGCCGAACATCTATTTTACTTACTATATTGAGAGAGTTGAGTCACTATCAATATGTAAGCATATCTTTAGATCATCTATGACTCCTAATTACTTTATGTTATTATATTATCAGCTTAGTTTCAACTTTCAGTTATTCTATTGCCTTACATACTCGGTACATTATTTCGTACTAATGCCCATTTTGCTAGGGACGCTGCATTTCATACCTGTGGGTCCTGATAGACAGCTGGATAGACCTTCTCAGTAGATAGAGTCAAACATCAGCTCGGTTGGTAAGCTCCACTTCCTCAGAGTTACCAGGTCTAGACCTGGGAGTCCATTTTTTATATACAGGTTTGATGGGTAGGTTGAGGCCGTGTCCCGACCATGATACAGTTCAACTATCTCTAGAGACTGGTAGACGAGTCATGTATAGTTTGTATATAAGTAGATGTTCATGGCAGCCCTGTCATCCTGCACAGTTTTATATATATATATATATATATATATATATATATATATATATATATATATATATATATATATATATATATATATATATAGGGTATGTTTACCCCTCAGATGAGAGAGGCAATATTTTTAGATGATTCAGAATATGGCCTCATCGGCCTAAGTTGAGGGCTACCCCTCCAGAGTTCACAGTTACAAAATGGTATGCTTGGGCCAATATGGCACCGGGTGCCGACCACGCCTTCCCAAGTTTAGGGCGTGAGAATCATAAAATAGGTTTAATATTTGATCATTTTTGCAAAAGTCAACCCTGGGACCGCTTGGTCAAAACCCGAGGTTCGAACTAAAACCCAATTACCCATTGACCCCCGAGCCTAGTTATGTGATTTGTTTAAAAATCCGACTTCAATTTGAGGTCTAAATCTCAATTTTTCTACCTAAATCCCTAATTTCTACCATGTAAATTATAGATTTGATGTTAAAAACACAAAAAAAGTAATACATAATTAAAAATAAATGGATTAAAGTTTCCTAGCGATGATTTTTTGAAGAATATTTTCCTGCAAAATCGCCACTAGAGTGTTTAGGGTTGAGAAACGGTGTACAATAAGCTAAGTCTCGATTTTTCCCTCTTTTACCCAGCTACAGGTATCGCATTTGTGAATAAATTTTCGCAAATGCGATGTCCACAAACAGTAATAGAAATTCGACAAAAATCGACCAAAGTCGACGGACCAAATTTGGTCGGTCAAAAAACCGATCAAAGTTGGTCGGATTTTTAAAATATTTTTTATTTTTTACGAAACCGACCAACTTTGGTCGGTTTTCTTTGGCGCAAAAATGCGGAAAACTATTTTTGAGTCCCGCAAAATTTATGTTTCAAGAAACCGACTAAAGTTGGTCGGTTTTTCAATTAAAATAAATAAAAATTAATATTAAAAAATCGACCAAAATTGGTCGTTTAATTTGGACGGTCATTTAAAAAAACCGACCAACTTTGGTGGGTAATTTTACTTTTTAATAAAACCGACCAACCTTGGTCGGTTATTTTCGTGCGAAAATACAATTAAAGAGTGTAAATCAAATAAAAGACAGTCTTAAAACAAAATGTACGAATGGTCTAGTGGTAGAATAGTATCCTGCCACAGTATAGATCCCGGTTCGATTCCCAGATGGTGAATCTTTTTATTACATAATTAAAATACCGACCAACTTTGGTCGGTTTTTTTTTTGCAATATTTTTATTTTTTGAATTTAATTGACCGACCAAAGTTGTTCAGTAATTTCTGACCAACTTTGGTCGGTATGCCTTTTCGACTACAAAAATACCATGCACACGTAAATGGTCGCGTTTTGGTCGGTTTTTGGCCATTACCGACCAACGTTGGTCGGTTTTATTGGTCGGTTTTTACCAAATTTTTAGTAGTGAAATGCGAGACAAAGGTCGCAAATGCGAACCCTGTTTCAGAAGCCTAGATGTCGAAAATGCGACATTTAGATTGCGAATGCGAGAACTCCACCTTCGCAAATGAGAAGCAGACTGAAGTGGCATGTGATCGCAAATGCGACCACTTTCTTCGCAAAAGCGAATGACCACAATTTGCAAAAGCAAACAAAACCCTCGCAAAAAAAACATTCACCCAGCCCGGCCCATGCTCGCAAATGCGAACAATTCCTTGCAAAAGCAAGGCTCGCAATTGCGAGCCTGACCTCACAAATGCGAGACATGCACTGAACACTGGAAAACAACAACTCAATTCATGCAAATATGCACAAAAGTGTAATAATATCATACAAACTTGCTCGCACAATCAAAACACCAAAATAATACCTGAAACTACGAATCGGACATCAAAATGCGTGAAATTTTCAAAGAAACTCAAGAACTTCCAAATTCATAAATGAGCATTCGAATCCTATCAAATCAACTCCATTTTACACCAAAATTTGCAGAAAATTTCAAATAGTAAATTGAACCTATACCACGTTTCGGAATCGGAATCCGAGCCCTGTAGAAATAAAGTGAATCTATGGCCAAACCTAGCAATTCTTTAAACATTCAAGTTACTAGTTTTCAACAAATCAAATAAAATCAAGTGAGGGACTTCCGAATTCAATTTTGGGTACATTCTCAAGTCCAAAATTACGATACGGATCAACCGGGATTGTAAAATTACCGATCCGATATCATTTATAAAAATTATTGACCGTAGTCAACTCAAGTTATTTTTAAAGCTAATATTCATGGTTTCTTCAATTTTTCACATAAAATCTTTTCGAAAAATAAACGGACTGTGCACGCAAATAGAGAAATAATAAACGAAGTTAATCGAGGTCTCAGAACATGGAAATAAGGGGTAGAACTCAAAATGACCTATCGGGTCATCACAATAGGATGGCCAACGCCTTCAACAAGAAAGTGAAACATTGATAGTTCACACCTGTGCAACTGCTCTTGATGAAGATATTTCCCTATCAAGAAGAATCAAAGGGTAAGTTCGTGCCAAATTGGCAGGGTCCCTATATGGTCCATCGACTATTGTCAGGCGGAGCATTAATCCTAGAAGAAATGGATAGCAAAGTAAGCACGAAGCCCATCAATTCAGAAACGATCATGATATACTATATTGGAAGACAATAGAGTTAGGTTTTGTTGTAACAAAACTACGCCTGACCTGACTTCCCACATAGGTAAACGTAGGTAACTAACGTATGGTTCGGTCCCACTCTTGTAATAGAAACCCAAAGTATCATTTCCATGTATTCAGAGCTACGCCATGGCTTGATTTTCTTTGGTAGGAATACGTAGTCAATCCACACTAGATTCAGTCATCTCTCGTAATTGAACTAGTTTTTTTCATGATTCCATTTGTGATACGTAGGAAGTCTGAGTCAGACTCGGCCATATCATTTCAAAATTCCATCATTCTGCATTTATTATAATCGAACTACATTTTGACCTGATTCCACTTGGATACGTAGGTTGCCTAAGTCAAGTTCGGTCATTGAACTCCATCATTTCATTATTTCATACCCTCAAACTATGCTCAGACCTGATTCCGTTTAGATACGCAGGCAACTTGAAAAAGGTCCGGTTACCACCCTAGGAAAAGACTTTGTAATGCATTGCCTAAATTAGGAAAGTGATCACATCAGCAATGAAGCTATGTCGTCAGGGGCATACCTAGGAAAGCACCATCAGCAAGGCAAAGTCATACAAGAACGATACTCATATCGGAGGAAACATCTAAACATGTCATAATCTGGAACAGTAACGTTTGCCATATACATAAATGATTTTAAAAACAACAACTTTTAAGAAAATACTACTTGATCCATCTATCGAACTTCATGGCATAATCCACCAGATTCGGGGAAAGGCCAGGTCCACAATCACCACAAATCAATGCCCCTCCCCTACTAAGAATTTTTCTTTGAGCATATAATTTACAGGAATCAAAGGGTGCCAGATAACACCTTAATCATTGCTAGACCCGCTTCAACCTCATGAACTCATACTCCACCTTTATTGTGCAATTCATTTTCTCATATAACTAAAGACTAACTTTGAATTCTTTGTAGGTACACCAGAGGCAAGCCTCAGACACAATCTGAGCGCCCCGTACATATCAAACTATCTTCTCTGCCAATCCGAGTGCCTTGTACATATCAAACTATTTGCTTTTCCAATTTGAGCATCATCTACATATCAAACCATCTACTCTACCAATCGGAGCACCTTGTATAAATTGCATTGTCTACACTTCCAAACAAAGCACTTTGCACAGATTGCACCGCACTCTGCCTAATTGGAGATTAGAAGTCGATCATTGCAAACCTCATCGCCAACTTCGCCAATCGAAGAATAGATCATTCAATTTCATCACACATTCCGCCGATCGAAGATCGCCAATTAGTTCTTCAGTCAAGTGTATCTCTTGGGCATGCTCATTTACTTTCCTATTTTTATCTTGAATATTTTGACGTTTTATTTGTGCAGCTTGCAGGCGTTTTTGCATTTTATTTTGCATTATCATTCTTGCATATTTACTTTATATCCTAATATATTTGCATTACAAAATATGGATATGTGTCTATCTTCCAAAATTGTCACATCTCCATGTCCAATAAACAAGCTGCAATTCAGAAGTTGTAGGTTCCAAAGTCTTTCCGTCTTGCGGTATCGTCATAACATAATACTGGGGCAATTCCTGCAAGAACAACTCCCCCCAAATCACCAAACAGAACTGCATATGGCCTGATCCTCGTTAAGCCCAAGATATGTAGGCAATTCATAGCCAAAATTAAGTCGTAATCTCATAAGTCATGATCTTTCACAAGTCCGAACACCGCCCCTGCAGTATATGCCTAAAGTCGGGACAAAACTGGTCATTAAGTCAATTTCTTTGCTCGCAAACTCTTTCATCGTCTCCGGTCAAAGAGGGACAGTTATTGACGACCAATTTTGACCCTCTCCTTTGAGATTAAATTTGTTACACTTATTAATCAATAATAAATGTAGTAGAGTATTTTTAAAATTAATAATATCTATTTTCTAAAGATATAAATTATATAATATATATATATAATAATAATTAGTAGTGTTAATTCTATAATCAATGGTAATTTCTTCTTAAATATTTATGACATATACTACTTCTAATACTTTAATTAATTAAACCAACTTTCATAAACTTATAAACAAGTATCACAATTAATTTAATAATTTAGTCTTAAACTTATAATTATGTTACCTTTTATTACTCTAATTAACCAAATTAGTTTTTACAATTCAATAGACGAAGTATTATAATTATTTTGACAATCAGTTAATTACAGTAGTTAACTAATAATACATTTGATAATTATATTTTATTATATTTTATTGGGATTAATTAAGTCTAATTAATTTAATTATACAAGGGGTCAAAAACAAAAATTGGCTACAATTGTAATTGTTTAGTTTAAATCCAATATGGCTATAATTCAAATCTCTATCCAGCTAATTTGGCCAAAAACATAGGTCCAATGCTTCTCGGCCTGGTCTGGCCACCCCTATCCCTATCCTAGTTGGCAATCCATGCGATTCCTTTTCAACCAATCACCACACGCCACGCCACGCCACCCCTTCTCCAAACACTCACATAAAAAACACAAGCAATCTGGATCGTTGATTAAAGCCATCAATGGTCCACAATTAACCCCAGCTTTTCCTTTAACTGATAGTCCTTTGGTCTCCAACGTCCAGTTTTCTTCAAGGTAAAAGCTCCATCCTGATTTCCGATTTGTTCTCCTTCTGTTTTCCCCCCTTTTGATATCATCATCAGTCACTCATCACTCGTCATCCCCCACTATCCCTTTGAATTCAAATGAAGCCCTAAGGCTTCAATACTACTATAACTAGAGCTTTTAATGCTCTCACCAAACACTGAAAAATCACGAAAAAGGCATTGAAAGAACACATAACACACACTAAGACTTAAGAATTTTCTGTTGATCTAAGTATTCCGAAGTTCTTCTCTAATCTCTTTCACTTTTCTTCTTGTTCGAGTTTGATTATTGTAAGTTGGTTGTGAGGTTGGATTCTTAAATGGCTACAAATCATCCTTATTGGGTTTGCTTCTCTGAAGAAGGTCAGTGAACACTGACTCCTCTCTTTCATTCTTTCAATTAATTATGTAGCTCTTTGTTCTGATATTTTTCTGTTATTATTTGATATTCTCCTCTTCATGGTGTTCATCTGTACACATGCAACCTTGTTATTGTATTATGCTCTTGTGTTACTCTTGTTTATATTAATGATGTTTGCTGAAGATTGTGTTTATCCATGTGTTGTTGTCAAATAAATATTTCATGATGATCGTTGAATCGTTTGATCATGCTTAAATAACTGAAATGACGCCTTATTGTTGTCTTTATAAACAATCTATTAATTCCTCGTGACTGTCTGAATTCTATGATAGTAGTTATGTGCAACCTACACTGTTGTATTTATTGAATGGCACTTATTGATTTTTATGTTTGTGCCTATATTTATCATGATTTTTTCTAATCAAGTAATGTTCGTAAAGTTTTACATGCCATTAGTTAAGAAAATTTCATGCTTAAATCATTATGTTAACTAGCTAAGACCCTTATGCATGCATCATTATGTTTGTCTCAACCTTTAATGTCATGATATTTTGGTCTAGTCTATTGACTGGTTCTTATTGATGATTATGCTCATATTCTAATGTTTATTTGTTTACCTAAATGACTCTAACTGACATCTTGTTTATGATAATGTGATGTATTGCACAGTTATGATAAAATGATTCATGTGTGTCTATCATGACAACTTGTATAAAATAAAATCTTGTGGGGAGATTTGTTGTCATGACTTATTGATAAACTTGCTTACATGTCTAAATGGTCACTTGATGTGATCTACTTACCCTGCTTTGACCAACTAAAAAAGAACATCTCTACTTTTTATTTCATAACTGTTTGACAACACTGATTAGGGAGTACTCACTAATGAATCTGAGTATTGTTTGGTTCTGGTAATTTGAAACCTAATAGACTGTGTGCATTGTCATGACTAAATACCACGGCCATTAGGTTTAAATAAAGACTAAAGCTAGCCTTCCTAGTCATGTTAATATCCATGTTATCCCAGCTGATTCGTATACCCCCTTTGAATTCTGAGTGAGGTCATTAGCATAAGTGTTTAATGAAGAGAGGTTATTATATGCATATTTGCTCACAACTGTTCCAAAAATTGTTAAGATGTCTGTTACTTGCTCTAGTGATCTGAACGTATTTAAGAAGGTTCTAAAGTGTTGCACCTTTATTGAAAATAATAAAACAAGTGCATATGCCCATCATTGTCACTTACTTATACTTTAGACTACTCAATAAGGCATTCTTAAACTTGAAGTTGTAAGAAATAGAACCTATGTACTGTCAGCATACAACCAACCTTCTTTGCTTTGTGACCTATCAAGGCCTTTTGTTACCATCAAACCTTTAATGATCCAGTTACAATGACCTATTCTTATATTCAAGGTCCATATTGTGTTAAGTCCTTAGTTTCTTATGGTTTGGCACTTTAATGATGGCTTCAATTCTTAACAAGGTTGTTTGATTTCAAGTTGGTGTTTTTGAATTGCTGAACCTTTGAAAGGTTATTTGATGAACCTTCTACCTTTCATGTTATATGTTGGTTGAGTTGGTGAATTAACATTTGTTTGAGCTCAAACCTTTGAGGAAGAGTAATGGTCAAAGTTCAAGGGTATTTTGGTGTGAGCCTGGTTTTGTGGTTGAGGCGCCCCTCACTGGCACAAGTATATCTCGGGGTCCATGTCACGATCCCATTTTTCTCACCATAAGATGCCGTGATGGCACCTAGCCTCTAAGTCTAGGTAAGCCTAATCAACAAGGAAATATTATAGAAATAACGACTAAAAATATGATACCTAGTTAACATTCCCAAAACACGGTGAAAGTGAGTCGTAAGCTCTACAGAAACGTACTAAAACCTCTAATACAACATTGTCTTATAAAAGGATAAACAGTAATGCGAAGATAACTGAGGGTGACTCTGAGGCCTTCGAACGTCAAGCAGGTGTACCTTGAAGTCTTCATCCGCGCAGACACAACTCTCAATAACACGATCAAAAGTACACGAATCTACACAAAATGGTGCAGGAGCGTAGCATGAGTACACCACAATGGTACCCAAAAGTTTCAAGCATAACCTCGGTGGAGTAGTGTCGAGGCCAGGTCAAGACACCTACTAAACATAGAAACCTATACAAGATGTAACACAAAATTAACAATGGAAAGAACATACATGTAGGACTAACAATGGAAGGATTATAATTTACAACCAACGACGAAGATAATGGAAACTCAAATGCTAGAAAGAAGTAGACGGGTAATAGAACAGCAGCATAATCACAACAACGATGGGATATGAACGAACTCAATAAGTTAAAGATAAAAACTTAATTAATTAAATTGTTCTCAATGCATGGACTTGCAACAAGTTTTACCCTGATGTACCACTCCTCGAAATCACAAACCGTTATCCACATTTTCAAATCTTTCACGTTGGCACCTCGTGCTCACAATAACAATCACCTTCGCACGGCAAAGTCCTCGTGCTACCATGTACATCGCATATGTATCAATATCGGTTAAGATGATCGAGAGATATATTAAAACACAATAAAGCATAATAACAATCTTGAATAAAAAGAGGCGTCAAATGAGATAATATGTTTATTTTAGGATTCAAATAAAGTAGAATAAAGGAAAGGTCATGCAAATAGAGTATCAGATGAGTTTAGTTTAGAAATTAATAAGATAAAGTAAAAATATCATATTTAAACAAAATAAAACCTCAGTTAAATTAACAAGCTAAATTTAGGATTTGTTAGAAATAAAATGTGATAACTGTTTTAAGTAAAGTAAACATCAATAGGGTGATGAATAAAATTTGAGAACCCAATTAAAGTGCAAATGTGATATCCATTTAAAACTATTAAGGAACTGAGTGATATAACGAGTTCTATCTTAAGAGACACATAGAATAAGACATGTTAATAATTCTTTTATTTTAAACCATTATGTTACCAACAACTCAACAGAATATGAGATAATGACCATATAATTCACCTTGACATTCAATTTACCAAGTAATAATGGAGGCACATAATGGCACATTAGAGTAACACAAGAAATTAAATGATCAAATACCAATTAAATGATTTAAGGGAAAAAATAAAATCGTCCAACTGATAAACCATTCCAACATAGAACACACCATGAGAATAACAATTCAGGATAAATTTACTGTCACAACAATTACAATATATCAATCTGTTGCGGCGTGCAACCTGATTCCAAACAATAATAATAATATTTGTTGCGGCGTGCAACCCGATCTCACCTATATCATGTCATCGTCCTTATCGCTCCATATCATATATTTTTATATCATTTCAATATTGTTGCAGCATGCAACCCGATCCCCATAAAATAGGCATTACACAAATAACTACAACCTACTACGGCGTATCACAAAACCAACCGCAATAACGAATCTACACTAGAAGTCATAAGGGACTCTTCCCCAGCCCAGGCCTTCAATGCAAATGCAAACTTTGCAGGCCTCAGTCAACTTCGCAAAAGTGATGATTTCCTCGCAAAAGGGAGGTCCCTCCCTAACCCCCCTCGAACACGTTCAAAACGCATTTGAGCCATTGGGGCTCCAAACCAAATATCCACACAAGTCTATAAACATAATATGAACTCGCTCTCAATTAAAACATCTAAATACCATCAATCATGAATCGGACACCAAAACGCATTGAAATCACAATGAACTTTAAGAACTTCTAGAATTGCAACCAAGCGTCCAAACCACATCAAACCAACTCCAAACGACACCAAATTTTGTAGACAAGTTCCAAATGACGAAACAGACCTATTCCAAGTCCCAAAACTAAAATCCGAACTCGATATCCTTAAAGTCAAACCATGTTCAAACTACAAAAAATTCCAAATATTTCAATTGCCAACTTCCGCCAAATGGTGCCTATACCTTCTAGAAACATTCAAATGCAACTCCGGGCATACTCCCAAGTCCAAAATCACCATCCGGACCTATCAAGACCATCCAAACTCCGATTCGGGGTCAAATATACAAAAGTCAAACTTGGTTAACTCTTTCAACTTCAAACTTCTCAAGTGAGGGTCATCATACAAAATCAATTCCGAACCACTCAAAAACCAAAGTCGACGTTGCACGTAAGTCATAATACACCATGTGAAGCTATTTGTGACCTCAAACCGCCGAACTGAATGCAAATACTTAAAACGACTAGTCGGGTCGTTACATCCTCCCCCACTTAAACATACATTCGTCCTCGAACGTGCCAGGAGTCGTTCCAAAGCTATCAAATCACTGCATGAGCTCACCATACATACACCCGGGGATGATCGAACATCACCCCAATCCATGTAAGACTGACAACACAATTTAACTAAAGATCTCACCTCATCCTTAGTCTATAAACCTTTGAGCCTAATCCTCAACTTCTGAAACTCATCATAAGCCTCGAATCTCGCATCAATACAGTATGTAAGCGTGGATAACTTAGACCAAGTAACAACCTCAACTCAAGGTATAATCACCTGATATTTAACATACCTCAGCTATCCGTAGTAGCAACTTCCGACCACCAGATTGGCCAAATAGTAATCTCGGTACCGGTAATACACTTCATGCAAAATAAAACCTCATTATAGACCTCCGTGATGCTGGTAGTGATAAAATAAACATGCGAAAACTCATAATCACCTACAAAATCAATAGTCAAGAAGTTCTCTCGTTCGACAAGGCTCATTGCTCAATTCTTAGCGGAAATAGGGTATCATTCTTTCAAATACTCCTCATCCCAATACAATAGTGCAACTCTCAGGTCTAGAAACCTCATCTGAACACATACAAGTAGCCCACTGACAAGTCACACCAAAACCACATAGAATCTCACACAACACGGTCCATACACCAAACAAGAAATAACTCAGAAAGAAAGTATCTAACAATAGAAAGAAAGCAAGGTACAAAAACTATCTAACAAGTACAACAAATATAATAATAAAAGTGCAATTTCATTAACTCATCCCACAGAGGGAAAATAAAACATCAAATAACCACAAGGAAAGTATCCCACATAGCATCCGTTGCGGCGCGCAATCCGATCCAAAATATATCAATCTATATAGGGACACCCATCGAGCCAAAATGCTTGGGATCACTAATCACATGTATCCCAGTATCAAGCACACTAGAGAGCACAAATATAACAGTGGAAAGATGAATGGGAATAATACAATATGGAGAAAAGCAAGAACAACTAAGGTGCAATAAACAAATAAACATCACGAGGGCCATCCCACCCATATCACCATAAGGCCTGAATGGGATTACAACATGCGTGAAAATAATTATATAACCTCACAACCCATCAAAGCATAACAGAGAAGCACATAGCATAGACTGGGGCATGAATAACATCCATTCTGCCCGATAATATACCCACGATAGAAATTGCGTAAGAGTAAAAAAACCTTATCTGATATAGAATACACATTCTCATTAGGCTTTCAAATAACCCCCAAACCAACTCCGGTTATTCCCAAACAGATAAATAACCTTCCCAAAGTTCATAAAAACCTATCCATAATGTATGCCATCAGTTATCCTATTCTCAACATTTCTTCACAATCCACAATCAAGGAATAGTCTACCTACGTGGACATCCAGTCCCAAAACCTCATGAATACCAGTATCCATACCCGATCTCAATCCCGCTACTCAAATGGATGGTATTTCACTCACACTCCATCATCTTACGAAAAACACCCACATAGATCTGCCATGCCATGCAACAAAACCTGAACTTCAGAAGCCTAAAACCAGGCGATCACCGTAACACTAGTCAAACATCCGCAATTCAAAACATAAGGTGCCTCCAAAAATGCAATCTCTTCTTCTGTGATATCCATCCAATACTCCCTTAACTTTTGAAATCGCCCATGCCATCTATGACTGAACTTTCCCAACTCATTCAAGTCATGCAAACCGTCAAACCCAATAGTACTGCCACAAATACCGATAAAGAATTACCACCCAAAAAGGACAAATTACCTTTCTTGCTATGCTGGCCCAACACCACCGAACTGACCCATTCCTTCGGATCCTCCTTGACCTTTCTTAAGGGTAACACTTCTTCTTGTCGGTACATAATGATCCCAAAATCAAATCTCGATGCAGAAGATCCTAGCATGAACCACGTGGCCTAGAATCCCATAAGCCACTTTATTTCCTCTGAAGCACCCTATAATGTTGCAACCGAGATGTCCACTCTGAAGAAACCTTTTTGTGAATCCGAAGTTGTTTCAATAACCTCTCTGATACTAAAATGTAGAATTATTAATGACACAAAAATACAACAAGTCCCAACATTATCCCATGCAAATATCAATCCTTAACCATATACAAATTTCGGGGAACCATTCAATACCACATATATACCTCAGACCAAGACTGATATATCACATGACCATGCAATCCGATCGTCGATAGTAGACTCCCCTACTTGGCGCGAAGCCATAGGACATATCATCTGATGATCCGCAATATCAACCTTCATAGCTCGTACAACTCCTATCGTAAGATGCCTCAAATCACCTAATTAGTGCATGTCCATCCTCGTGATAGTCGGGCCCATTTCCTTAAGTGCCTTGAATGAAAATATGTACCTTTCACTGAATTGAAGTCCCATACAAACACATAGACTCTAGGACAGTAAACTATCCTCAAATGAACACCCTTTCATACCCCTACCACGATCGCTACGATTACGTAACCAATTAAATCTTCCCAAGCACGTACTTTCCAACTAGATGCAGATACGCTCAAATTACACCTAAATAAATAGTATAAAGCGACCGATGTCAAATATAGTAACCCAACTAGGTTGGGTTTGAATCTCACAGGGAATAGGTGTGAAAAGGTTACTTGAGTAGTGTGAAACTTGACTTAAGTCGTAATCCTACTCCGTTAGCTTAAAAAGAGAGTGTTGTAATTGAGATTTATCAATACAAGATATTTCGTTGATATAATTTGATAAAATTGATTAAGAAACCAAGATTGTGTCTCCATCAATGGAATGCAATGCTAACGGTATCCATATTTCATATTGTTAAATGGGAAGCTCGTTGATATGCAAATGATTTCTAGGTTACTAACTAATATTTTCCAACAATTAGATAGTAGTTTCTCTTTATGATTTTCCCAAATATAAAATAAGTGATAATTAAGAACGACCAATTTATGCAAAATAGAATCCACTTATTCCTAAGAGATTCTATTAAATAGGGTTTAGAGCCTTGAGTTCTTGCTATTCAAATCTACCAAATTCTAACCCACTTTCCCAAGTAAAGATAGAATGAATTAGCACTAGTCAATATTTGCAACCATCAACTACAAATGACGCATGAGAAATGAATAGAAATCAACTTTCCATTATATAAACATTCAATGATGAACACACATTAACATTACACCCATATAGGATTCACAACCTTTATATTTAATCTTATCTACTCATACTAGAATACAACAGCAATGTAATAAATAAAGTCATGAAGCTTACAATTATAGACAAAGTCTTGGATTTTATCTCCCATGCTTCCAAAATAATGGTGCATTCAATGTCCTAAGCGTAGCCTCTCTCTATCAAAGTAGTTGTCCCTCAAAAACCCTAGTTATTCTATATATAATAGGCTAAAAGTCGGGGTCAAAATATGACAAATATACACCTACGGATCACATCTGCGATCGCAGAATAGGTCGCAGAACACTTTCGCGGCCTGCATAACTGCAACTCCATTGCATAATTGAATGTCAAGTTGCCCAATTGTTCATCGCATTTCTGTTATATGGTCCGCATATTTATTTCGCGATCGCATTTGATGTCGCAGACTTGTTCTCGCAAAAACTCTCTTTGCACTTGTACGGTCATTATTTGGTCCGCATAAGCATTATGCGACCGCACAATAGATCACACAATCCACTCTCATAACTGAGAAAATATGCTTCACTCTGCGGTTGGTATGCGGCCCGCACATCAGTTGTGCGGTCACAGACCTGCAACATTTCTGGCATTCTATGGTTTTTTTGTTCCCCTTTCCTTGTTCTTGGTTCTTCAAGCCTAGTTTGCTACAAAACATCAAAACTACATAACAAAATAACTTAAAATGCTTCAAAAGACGAGCTAGAGTCTATGTAATTAGTATCAAAAGTGCCGCAATTCTACGGCACATCAACACCCCCAACTTAGACTTTTGCTTGCCCTCAAGCAACAAACAAATAAACACAACTACAATAGAAGAGAGACAAACAAACAAACAAACAAAAATATAACATAATATCAACTGAACTGACTAAATGCATTGCAAAGTAGCAATGACTATGGATGATGCTCACCGTTAGCTAACAAGCATGTAACCACAACTCTCACCCTTCTTCAAGGACAAAGATCAAGTACAGTTTGACTAATCATTTAGTGAACTTTTGAGCCTCTAGAAAAATGACAGAGTGCTACTCATAGCTAGATATGCATTTGTATCCTACCTCAAAAGGCTTAATTTCTGCTAATTCTTGCAATTCATGCGTGCTCACATCAAAGAAAATCCCCAACTCAACAAATATGTACAGGGGATACAATCAAACGCTCTTGCACTCGGAAAGGAGCCTAAACGCTACAAATATCAGTCCATATGCTTGCCCTTATTTTAACTCATTGTTATCTTAGGAATAATTGGTTGTAGATTACCAAGGACTTTTCATGGTTTGTAATGTAGGCTTCGGGACGGGTTGGACGAATATTTGGGAATGTAGTGGTTGTACCCTCCTTGAACTCTACATACACTTTGCTTTTTACCGCATAGCCCTAATTGACCTCTAGTTACCGACATAGAACTACCTCAACGTATTTCTTTAGTTTTCATAAGACTCCACACCAACGTTTTTTTTTCTTTTTTTTTTGATTATCTTCATATACACAACTATGAGGTCTTTTATTCTACACACAATGTACAACTTTACCAATTTTCAATTAACACCAACACCCCCAACATAGGCTTTTAGCCTTATTCTTACTCGTTCAAGGAAGGACGGGTTCAAAGGGAACTTATTTCACAAAGGGGTAAAGGTTTATAATGTAGTAGCCAAATAAAAGGTTAAAGGCTCAACAGGGGGGTAACTAGGACAATAGATGTACCAAGGAGGTTATTTGGTCAAAAATTAGTTATCAATCATAAAGAGAGCCTAAGATCATTTCAACGCCCAATCATCAACCTGAGAATTGCTTTGAGAAACCAACGGGGCAAGTTCTATAGATTACAAGTTAAGCAGTGCAATATTTACACAACTTCTAACTCACTCACAACGCATGAACTATTCGACTCGGCATAATTTTAGCCCTCAAGTGAATACAAGGCAACTCAAAGCTTCTTCACATGATATTTGAGATTCTAAGTAGGCACAAAGTCAAAAAGTGAGCCTCGATTTCACGAGAATGACTAACCATTTATTTACAAAATTTGAAGGGTGCACTTTATTCAACAAAAATATATCATATGCTTGAAGCTAGAACAAAATCACTAAACAAGTCCAAGATGTTTTGTGGCCATGGTTCTACTATTACACCCGTGGAAAAGAACCCAGCGAAGAAAAACTAAGGAGAATTCATTGTTATATACAAATCTACAATTTTAAGATTAAAATTTTATATACAAGTTATGAAATATTTACTACCCCACCCTCAACGAAAGAGCATGTATTGTCCCCAATGCATTGAGAAAGTAAGAGTAAAGTTTTTGGGAATTCCTGGGGCGTACTAGGCACTTGGGGAGGTTGGAACATCCGAGGCGGCCTTGGGGCTGACACTATAGATGCAGTAGGTGGAACATCTGACTGGATAGTTGTGTTGCTGGGTCTTGGACCTGTGAGCTGCTAGCCTCACCCAATGATTATTATATGGTCATGGTAGTAGCTTTGGCGACTATATATGCAAGGGACTGTGCAATGGTTATTTTCACATCTTCCTCCTCTTTAGCCAGTGCATATATAGAACCAACAACTTGTTTGCCTCTCTTGTCCATCTTACTATCACCCCCCTCAAGTATCCTCTCCTCATCAGTTTCCTCTTCATCAGTTCCTTCATCAGACTCTCCAGATTCCTCAGCTTCTGGATCGTTGGTGTGTGAAACGGAGCTCGGAGCTTGTGAGATCGCAGTACCATGGGCTACCTCAGCTGACATGATGTTTGTAAAATCAAACTCATGGCTTGGTATGTGGGAGGTTCCAATGCCCTGCTCTCCTTCCACCGGCAGAATGGAGGTCAAATCAAACTCCCGTGTCTGCATCTTATGCAGTTCTGACTTGAGCTCAGATACATTCTTTTTTAGTTGAGGTATGTCCCCATCGCTGCCTATCTCAAACCCTTTCAAGGCGCACTTCCAAGCGCTTTAGTCGATTATCATATGATAGATGTTGTTGTTGAAGAGCACTTACTGAGGTTTGGATCGGGGCCAGTTCTTACCGGAAGAGAGATGAAAGTTCTTTTGTCAATTTATCCACTTTGGCATTTGCATGTTGTGCCAGTAGCCCAAGCTTTGAAAGTGCAGGCAGTAAGACAAGTGGTGTTGCAGTGGCTGGTCTTGGAGTGGATGTGGATGTTGCTGGCGCGGATGAAGTGTCGGGCACTGATGAGGTAGCAGATGTTGCAGAGGCTGGGAGAGGAGTGATTGAATGTTCTAATGGACCTTCAATCACTTTATCTAATGCATCATTGATCCGTGTAATGTCAGAGTCATGAACAGCTGTTTCTATACGGTCATGTTTGGGTAAAGGAGGAACTTCCCTAGCTTCACACAAAGCATGGATTAAGCATGGAAAAAGAAGCGAGGTTTCTTTCTGGTTCGCCCGGATCCTAAACTCACGGAATATAAGCTCTCCCACATTAACCTTGATACCAACATGATGCATGCAATGAGGATCGCCTTCTCGATACTTAGGTCAGTTTCATTGCTGGAGGGCATTATATGAGAACAAACCAAACTGAGCCAATACTAGCCTTCTTGTGTAAGATCCCTATGTGAATCTTCTGGCGCGGCGCGATCAAGGACGGAGTTCCCTTGGATATGAAAGAGGCTACCCAAGCATGCTCGGATTACTTATTTGCAATCTTGCGTTAAATTCTGAAGTGTCTGTTTCCCATGCTTCATAATATATATCAGTGATTGAGGAGGCATCACAGAATATTTCAACCCCTCAAACTAAGACGGATGCCAAAAACCTATGGTTTCTCTCCTGTTCAGCGTTCCTGGATGCAGCATATGAAGCATAGAATTCCCTAATGAGTGTCTCATTGTACTCCCCCGGAACATGAGTGAAGAACTCCCATCCTCTTGTTTTGATGTTTTCTAGCACATGGGGGTAGTGTTATTTTAACCCGTTCAAGCCTAGCTTCTTTTCTTCGAGGATCTTTCTCTTTGTCAGGCCATCTAGGTACAAAGTCCAAGAGCCGGAGATCCCAAACCTGAGATCCTCACCCATCTTTCGGCATGCTTCGGCATGGAGGTCAACTGGTGGCATAAGAGCAAGTTGTGCCTCCTCCTCTTCATACTGGGAGGAATACGCAGATAAAGTTCTGGATGAGTCAGGCCGCTTGCATTGGGATTGTTGTGATTGTGGGCTTATAGCAGCAGCATGTCTCTTTCCTCGATTGGTGGGTTGTCGCGATGCTCGAACTTTCTTTGGTTCCATTCCTGTCAATTAATAAAGAGTGAGTAAGTGATAAGGCATGGGTAACATCTTATAAGGAATTTAAAAACAAAGATGTTTCTGCGACCAGTTATGCGATCGCATAACAACTCTGCGATCCGCAAAACCTATCACATAATACAACCCTCAGAAGCAAAACAAATTATGTGGTATGCAGAAGTGGCCGCATAACAACTTATGCGACCGCATATCGGTTGCATGTTGTTCTTCAGATATATCCTTTTATCTGCCTTTCTCTGTGACTATTTTGCGATACGCAAAATGTTTCTGCGGTCGCAAATTCAACCACACACGGGCTTATAGAAAACTACCTATCATGCACAAACAAAACGTTCTCAGGCCAGTCCTTCACACTCAGTAGGATGAAATTTAAGCAAATTGATACAACTGTCCAACCCTTTTTCTTTACTCCTACTCTCTAATTTATATCCCCAAATTTTGATTTATCCACAAGGGCCCCCACGTTGATATTCAGTACAATCATTCAAAATTGATCACTCATAGCAAGGAGTTGAGGAGAAAGAGGAGGGCAATGAGAGTATATGGCATTCTTTAATTTGATTAAGTAAGAGAAAGGGTGGAATTGTACATAGGAGAGGATGGAAGATTTCAGTTTGAAGCACAAATAGGGTAAGCCCTTCCTTTTCAATATTTTTTTTGTTAGCAAATAGACCACCAGGCATGATTCCTAGTAGTTTTTATATTAATATTAAACAGAAAAATCACAAAGGAAGAGTACAAGTAAGGGCGACAAAAGCAGCAGTAGTCTTGCCACTATGACTTTACTATATAATCATCCATCTGCGCCTCCAATGTCCTTTGACGTAGCCTCATAGGCTGCTAGCATAGCCTCATGAGGGTGAATGATCTCATAGCCGTATGGATATATTCCAAAGGCATAGGACATGAGCAAGCACATACTACGCTAAACCTTACCTCATAGTTCCTAATGAGGCATTAAAGAACACAACTACTAACCAGAATGTAACAAATATGAAGAAGAACGAACTAAGCACTGTATGATCATCACAGAATTTATAACATACTCTATCATGATATTACATATGATTATACTTATAAAATGGTAAAATAAAATACGGTAAATATTTGATTGTTGCCCCTCTTTTTTCAAGCATGTGCACTCTTCAATTTGTAGGTTTTTGGCTTCTTCTTCTTCCAATCTCTTCAAAATGTCTTCAAAATTCATCATTTCTTCTTAGATCGATTGGGCCTTGTGGATGTGATTGGGGTTGCCCCCTTTTGCTTTGCAACTCGCATTGGGGGTTGCCTGGTGACCACTCCTTCTTTAATGTTAGGTTTATCAATTGAGGCTTGAGATTGAATATTTGTGTTGTTGTTCTTACCTGAAGATTGCAGCCATTGTGCGACTGTTGAAAGTGCAAATTTGTGTGGTGTTGGACTGTCCAATGCATGTAAGAGTGCCCTATCATGGGCTTGTGCCGTTGGTGATCCCACTGAAAATGGGCTGCCACATTCAATTTCCTTTTCATTACCATATTCAAAATCAACTTCATCATCGTCCTCTTCATCCTCAACTTGATCAGCCCACAGCAAATTTGCATATTACTCTCCTCCCTCATATCCTCTTTGACTATATCATAATCATTCCATATGGATAGTAGGAGCTGCTCGGATTCAATACAATACTCACCAAATGACTCCAATGATTGAAAAGGAATCTCATGTGCGATGTATTCAAAGTGACCAACGGTTGTTTGGCCATAGGAGTGGCGTTCGACATCATGGAAACCTGAGTTTCCTTAATGATTTTTTTCACATGTGGACTGGAAGAATGTTGATTAGGAGTGTTGGAGCTTCGTGTTTAACAGACCGTTAACCCCTCCGCCAAGTTGTTCACATTAGCATGTTGTCGAGCACTACTATTCTTAACCAATTCAATGTTGCCACGTTTTCTTTATTATTGGTCGTACTTACAACCAGTATTTGTGCTAAGTTAGATACTGCATACTCGAATTCCATAACATCTACACGATCCATAAATCTTCCATCCATAAGAATAGAATTATTTTCTGGCTGCACAGCAGAAAATTGAAATAGAAACGCTGATGGAATCTGTTCAGGTGCATAGAATTGTGCACGTGCTTCTGTAGGTGTTTCACTGAGTTTTTCTACACTAGTTTGAGTTTTGTGAACTGAAACATTATTTTTGCTAGACAAAGATGTTATTGGACCTAATGATTTTTCAATTAAATCGGCATGTGCAGCAGTAGGTTCAACTACCCCATAAACAACTCGATCACCAACTGCCTTCAATGCTGCAGTAGCCTCCAAATTTGACATTTCAGCATATCCACGATCTCTAACAGTTGCATTACGCACTGCATTGTGAATACTAGTAAATCCCCCCTCAGAAAACAGAGAACCTTGCTTCAGGGCTGCAGATATTGGACTTGCATTTTCAGTAGTTGGTTGATAAACGAAATCCCTCGCCCATTACCAATTTGAATCACATATGCCCCATCGACTTGTTGAACATTATAAATCTTATTTGAATAAACATGTCGATCAGCAGCAGCCTTTAATGCAGTAGCAGTAGCAACTTGGCAATCAACACCCCCAGTAACCCCAATAAACTGCCCAGATTTTTCCTCCCCTACTTGAACTATGTATTTTGTTGATCTTTTGTAGTTTCTTGCATCTGCCTAGCTTGTTCCTTTGCCTTAATACCTGCATCATTTATATTATTTAAAGTTCTCACACGTTCAACACCTTGCCCCTAATCATGCACAACAGTAGCATTTAACCCAACTCTTTTTTCAATTGTAAGTGCAATAGTAGGTTTAACAACAGTAGTATCCAGTGTTGCCCAATTTGAACTTTCAGCATATCCACGAACATCTCCAGCTAGTGCATCTGTAGTTGCCTTATTCACTGCCTTATAAATCGTGGACAAAGCTCTTGTAGCAGGTATATCAGCTGGGAGTTTATTTTTCACAACATCAGGTATCATTACAAGCCTTGGCAAGAGCTGTTTCAACAGGAAGCAAAGCATCTTTTAATGCCCCAGCAGTAGCATCTTCTAATGACTGATTTCCAGATTTATAATGAATCTGTACACCATCAGTTCTATGAGCTTTATCCTCGACACCTGTTGCCTCAATCAAACCTGGAAGTCACTTTTTTTCACTAAGCAATTGCCTCAAATCACCTTGATACTTCTTAACTAACTTATCTTCCTTAACCAGTATCTCTTCTTCTCTTTGCACGACATCATCTTCCTCACCTGGCATGCTCCCTACTGCCTTTTCATTCAACCGCGACATGTATTTTCATCATGTCCTTGGTGTTTATAGTGGTTGCAATATAATGGCAAATTATCATACACAATATTGAAAAACTTCAACCATTTGATCAGTTTGTTTGTCCAGATATTGCAGCCTCAATTTATCTGGTAGTTTATCCATTAAATCAAGGATAACCTTCACCCTTTCAGTACTAGGATGCCACTTAGTCTGAATAGCTTTGTCAATGGCTATAGGCTTACCAACAACAGAAACTATAGACAACAAAGCCTTCATTGCAAACAATTCTGTTGGCGGATTAGGCAAAGAAATCCAAACCACTGCCTTTGTCGTTTCCTCCTTTACATTAACAACCAACAGACCCTGGAAATACCCTGATTTGGTGCTCCTTACCATTGTATTTAAAGTAGGTAACTGACCTTGCAAGTGAATTAACGAAATCTTCATGTTGATCAATCCTAATAAGTAATTGTCTAGGTGCAAGATGGCCGATCAAAGCTTGTCGTTTGTTACCGAAAATATTTGGCAGTAAACTTCTCAATGTGACTGCATCTGGTGCGTTTGAGGAAAGTTTCACCACAACAGCTTGATGCAATCCCTCCTCTTTTGTGAATTACATCCGTTCATCCATCGAAAACAGAATTGTTGGAACTCCATGAATAACTTCAATAGGTTTCAACAATTTTTGATTCAAAGTTACAGTTGGTTTTTCTTGAGTCAATTGAGCAGCATACGTATTTTTTGTTGTGATATTTGGCCCAGAATCGAGCTGGGAGATTTCAGAAATTCTATTTGATTTGGTGCTACAGTAATTGCGTCACCAAAATTTAGATGTACAATATCTTGATTGGAATTTGCAGGAGCGCCCAACTGGAGTTTGTACGCCATTGGATTGTGTATCTGTTGGGACTGGTCCTATAGCTTTTCACCAGCGGACGACGGCATAGTGTCTGTTGCTGCGCCCTTCCTTTTCAATTTGTTTTTGATTTTGTGTTTTTTTGTTTTACTATTTTTGATCTTTTATATCTTTTGTTTTATGTTATGCGGTGTGCCCGTGTGCGTGGGAGTGTAAATTAGCGACGGAAATGGTGAGTGAGGGATTTAGGGCTTTTATACTTGGGAGGTTAGCGGTGAGGTAGTGCATCACATAACACATTATGCCATCACATAAGTGTTATGCGATGGGTTAGTGAGTGAGTGATACAAACCAGCTTTGCGATCGATTCTGCGGTTGCATAATCGTTATGCGAGCCGCAAATATTAAATTTTCACCACATTTTTAAATGACCAGATTGCATTTTTTCTGCTTGTGTGTGCGATCCTTATGCGGTCCGCAAATCGATTATGTGGCCGTATATGTTGCCGCAAACACAGGTCTTGCTTTCCTTCATTTTCCTCTAACCTTGCATCCTATTTCATTGTATTTTGGGTCACCAGCATTCTAGAACACACGTCAATCTTCTCACACTTACAATTATACTTACTGAAATTAAAATCTAACAAAAATGTGTTACTACACATGGGTTGCCTCCCAAGAACCGCTTGATTTAACGTCACGGCTAATCATTAATGGGGGTTGGTGTAGGACCGTATTTGAGGGCATATTGTTCCACAAAATGTTTTTCTCCACTGGTTCTGAGGTAATGTTTGACCCTTTGTCCATTTACTTTGAAAGTTCGAGTCTCGTCCTTGGATTCCAATTCAATGGCACCATAGGAAGATACATTCAAAACTTTGAACAGGCCAGAACATTTGGATTTGAGTTTTCTCGAAAAGAACTTCAGTCTTGAGTTGAAAAGTAAAACCAGGTCACCGGATTTGAATTCCCTCTTCAATATCTTCTTTTCATGAACAAAATTCATTCTTTCCTTATACATGGCTGCATTCTCGTAGGCATGAAAATGGAATTCTTCCATCTCGTTGAGTTGTGTCATCCTTAGATTAGCAGCTTCGGCCCAGTCAAGATTTAACTTTTTCAATTCCCACATAGCTTTATGGTCAAGCTCCATTGCCAAATGACATGCCTTACCAAAAACCAACCGATATGGTGAGGTGCCAATGGGATTCTTGAATGTTGTTCGATATGCCCACAATGCATCATCTAGCTTCTTGGACTAGTCGGTCGTGTTTGCATTAACAGTTTTTGCTAGGATATTTTTGATCTCCCTGTTGGAGACTTCAACCTGACCGCTCGACTAAGGATGGTAAGAGGTGGCCACTTTGTGCTTAACTCCATATATTTTAAGCAGCCCGGCAAAAGATTTGTTGCAAAAGTGAGAACCACCATCACTAATGATGGCCCTTGGGGTTCCAAACTGCGTAAATATGTTCTTCTTCAAGAATTCAGTTACACTCCTTGCCTCATTGTTAGGCAAGGCAATTGCCTAGACCCATTTGGAGACATAGTCTACTACCACCAAGATATATGTCATTCCATAAGAGCTTGCGAAGGGACCCATAAAATCTATCCCCCACACATCAAAGATATCAACCTCCATCACAAAATTCATAGGCATCTCATGTCTTTTAGAATTTGACCCTTGTCTTTGACATTGATCACATGCCTTGACCATTTGGTTTGCATCTTGGTAGATCATTGGCCAATAATAGCCACATTCAAGAACTTTTTCCACAGTACGATTTCCATCATGATGGACCCCAACGAGGGAGTCATGATATGCTTTGAGAATTTGCATTACGTCGTCTTTCGGAACACAACGCCGAATGATGTTGTCGGCACAAATCCGGAACAGAAAGGGTTGCTCCCAATAGTATTTTCTACACTCCAGCAAGAACTTTTTCTTTTGATAAGCTTCCAATCCGTACCAAGAAGTTAGTGATGTCGGCATACCAAGGAGTGAAGGCGCTAGACAATGCCAATATGTGTTCATCTGGGAAGGCATCATTATTTTCAAGATCTTCGTTTGGTCTCCCTGGCACTTCAAGCTTAGATAAATGATCCGCAACTTCATTCTCTGGTCCTTTCCGATCTTTGACTTCAAAGTCAAACTCTTATAACAAAAAGAACCCACCTAATCAATCTCGGTTTAGCATCCTTCTTCGCCATAAAGTAGCGGAGAGCAGCATGATCGGTGTAGACAATCACTTTGGAACCTAACAAATAGGACCGGAATTTTTTAAAATCATAGACAATAGAAAGAAGTTCTTGCTCCTGCTCCATCACAGTGTAATTAATTTGTGCACCATTGAGTGCCTTACTTGCATAGTAGACAGGATGAAGAATCTTGTTATGTCGTTGACCAAGTACCGCCCCAATAGCTACACAACTGGAGTCACACATGAGTTCAAATGGAAGAGACCAATTAGGTGTGATGAGAATAGGTGTCGTGGTGAGCCTCGCTTTCAATTCCTCAAAATCTTTGAGGCACTTCTCATCAAAACCAAACTTTGTATCTTTTTTAAGGATCTTGCACATGGGACTTGCAATATTTGAGAAGTCTTTGATAAAACGCCTATAAAAATCGGCATGCCTAAAAAAGCTCCTAACACCTTTTACCGAATTGGGAGGAGGAAGTTTGGAAATGTTCTTGATCTTTGCCCGATCAACTTCTATACCTTGCTTAGAAATTTTGTGGCCCAGAACAATACCCTCATCCACCATGAAGTGGCATGTTTTCCAATTTAGCACAAGGTTTGTTTCCTCACATCGTTTGAGCACTTGCCTAAGGTTATCAAGGCAATGCTCAAAGGAATCACCTACTACAAAAAGGTCATCCATGAACATCTCTAAGAAATCCTCCACCATGTACGAGAAGATTGACATCATGCATCATTGGAAGGTAGCCGGATCATTGCATAGCCCAAATGGCATCCGACTAAAAGCAAAAGACCCATACGGGCATGTGAATGTTGTCTTCTCTTGATCTTGTAAGGCGATGTTGATTTGGTTGTAGCCAGAATAACCATCCAAGGAGAAATAAAATGACCTTCCGGCTAGTCGATCAAGCATATGATCAATAAAAGGAATAAGGAAATGGTCCTTGCAAGTAGTACTATTGAGCTTCCGGTAGTCCATGCAAACTCTCCACCCATTCACCGTCCTTGTTGGGATGAGCTCATTTTTGTCGTTTTGAATCACGGTAATGCCTCCTTACTTTGACACAAATTGCATCGGACTCACCCAAGGACTATCGTCAATGGGGTAGACAACCCCGACATCTAACCATTTTATGATTTGTTTCTTTATCACCTCTTGTGTGGAAAGGTTTAACCTTCTTTGATGCTCTACACTAGGTTTTTTCTCTTGCTCCAATTGTATTTTGTGCTCATAAAATCTAGTGGGAATCCCTCGGATGTCCAATATTGTCCACCCAATGGCATATTTGTGCTCCCTCAAGGTATTCAACATGCACATCATTCAAAAAAGAAGAAACGATTACAGGTAGAGTTTCATTGGACCCAAGAAATTTATACTTTAAGTGCGGTGGAAGTGGCTTGAGGTCAAGTTGTGGTGCTCGATAATTGAAGGCTTAGCGGGAGGAGTGACTCTATTCTGTAAGTAAAGAGAAAGTTTCGTTGGTGCATAAGTGTAGGACCCAAGCCCTTCCAATGCATTTATCGATTCCATGTATCCTTCCATGTCTTCACCATCAAAATTTACCAAAATGGCCGCCAATGCCTCACCAAGGCATTCTTCTTCCATCTTTACCTCGACTGCATCCTCTACCTTATCAACAATATCAATGACCGAGATACTTTCATATGCATATGGCAATTTCATACCCTTACTCGCTTGAAAGGTAACCTCTTTGTCATTAACTCGGAACATGATCTCATTTCTTTCTGAATCCAAGAGTGCTCTGTCGGGAGAAAGGAATGGTATCACCAAGATGATAGGGATTTCTTTATCAATAGCACAATCAAGGATAACAAAGTCGGCAGGGAGGAGGAACTTTCCCACTTTCACAAGAACATCATCAACAATTTCCATAGGTTTCTTTATTGAACGGTCGTCCATTTGCAACCTCATACTTGTAGGCCTAGGAATTCCTAACCCTGCTAGCTTATAAATAGCAAGAAGCATTAAATTGATGCTAGCCCCATTATCATAAAGGGCTCGTGCAAAATCGCGCAACCCAATAGTTATTCTGGCTACAACCAATGAGTCACATTTACCACTTCATTCTTGGTGGTTTTATTTTTAGTGATCAAGTCCTTCAAGTACTTAGAAAAACATGGCATCTCTTGAAATGCTTCCACAAATGGAATATTCACCGATAATGGAATTGCTTGAGAATGTCATAGAACTTCTCGAGTTTGCGATCATCAACCTTCCTAGCAAGTCTTTGAGGGAAAGGATGAGGAGGCCTAGGAATTGGTGGTAGAGTTTTTGGTGTCTCTTTTACCTTTTCCTTAGCCTCTACATGGTTCATTTGTTGAATTTTCAACTCTGTTAGAAGTCTTTCAGCTTCAACAACAATTGGCACCTCAACTTGTGCCTCAACTTCTTGTTCAGAATATTCCACTTCGACCACTTGTTCGTTCACTCCTTGAAGTAGTTTCCCACTTGGAGTTGTGATTTCCATACAATGGGAAGTCGGACCACTCCCACTACCCTTAGGGTTCGCTATTGTGTCACTTGGGAGCGTGCCTTTCTGCTTCGGATTTTTCTCTCTTGAAAGATCTCTCGTTTGTAATTCCAACTTTTGTAAGGATGCGGTATGAGAACCCACAAGTTCGGCCATGTTCTTCATTGAGGTGTCGGATCTCTCCTGATTTTTCTTTCTAACTTGGAATCACTTGAAGAGTTTTCTTTCCAATGCGAAGAACTAGTGTATTGCCCCTTTGGTGGAACATAGGGGTTTGAACTTCGATTTAAAAAATTATTGTTTTTGTTACTCTAATTTCCTTGATTGGAATTACCTTGATCATTTCGCCATTGTTGGTTGCCTTGCCCTTGCCGGTTAGACCTCCATTGGTGTTGTTATCCTGAACCTTGGTAAGATTGTCTTTGATATCCTCCATGAGGATTGTTGACATAATTTTCTTCTTTGTACTCCTCATTTAATATAGGTTGCACATCTTCCACAACATTTACCACTTTTGTTTGGCTTTCAGTGAATATTTTTGTCAGCACGTTGACGTTGGTGGCTAGCCCAGCGATTATCTGATGTCTTTCTTGGTTCTCCGTAATCATGTTGTCCAAGGAGGGAGTATCATATGAAATTCGACCCGTGGTATCTTCCAAGGGCCAAGCTTGATTATGTTCAGCCATTTTATCTAGGATTTGTGTGACCCTTGCAAATGTTTTGTCCATAAAGGAACCATCCACAACATTTTTGGCTATAGATTGATTCATAGGATCCAAGCCCATGTAAAACTTCTCCAATAGAATATTATCTGGAAAGCCATGATTCGGAGACCTTACCAAATATAGCTTGAATCTACCCCATGCCTCGTGCAGATACTCTTCTAGTAATTGCTTGAAGAAGAATATTTTATCCCGTAGCTCGGATTTCTTTCTTTGTGGAAACCATTTTGCTAGGAAAGCTCAGACAAGTTCGGGCCATGTATGAATGGAATTAGGTGCTAGATTTTGGATCCATTGTCATGCCTTTCCAGTTACAGAGTACTTGAATACCCTCACTCTTAGTGCATCATCTGAGACGTGATTTTGCTTGTGCATCGCACACACACCCAAAACATTTCTGAGATGTTGTGTCGGGTCATCATCTGTGGAATTTCGAAAAAACCCTCAGCCTTGAGCGTTAGTATTAGATTGTGTTCCACTTTGAAAGTTGAAGCATCTACTCTTGGAAGGACAATGGCATTTGTATCCTCAATATACTCATCTATATCCGCAAAAATATTCTCTTCTTCTGGCTCACCCATATCTACCTAGTGACACCAAGAAAAGTGTGGTGGAATAGAAAAAAATGCTAAGTGAAGTATACACTAGTTAGTAATTTCAAAACCGTATTCCCCGGCAACGGAGCCAAAATTTGATACGGTCAAATTACACCTAAATAAATGGTATAAAGCGACCGATGTCAAATATAGTAACCCAAATATGTTGGGGTCGAATCCCACATGGAATAGGAGTGAAAAGTTTACTTGAGTAGTGTGAAACTTGACTGAAGTCGTAATCCTACTCCGTTAGCTTAAACAAAATAGTGTTGTAATTGAGATTTATCAATAGAAGCTATTTCGTTGATATAATTTGATTAAATTCATTAAGAAACGAAGATTGTATCTCCATTAATGGAATGTAATGCTAACGGTGTCTATATTTCATATTGTTAAATAGGAAGCTCATTGATATGCAAATGATTTCTAGGTTACAAACTAATATTTTCCAACAATTAGATAGTAGTTCCTCTTTATGATTTTCCCAAATATAAAATATGTGATAATTAAGAACGACTAATTTATGCCAAGTAGAATCCACTTATTCCCAAGAGATTCTATTAAATAGGGTTTAGAGCCTTGAGTTCTTGCTATTCAAATCTACCAAATTCTATCCCACTTTCCCAAGTAAAGATAGAATGAATTGGCACTAGTCCATGTTTGCAACCATCAACTACAAATGACGCATGAGAAATGAATAGAAATTAACTTTCCATTATATAAACATTCAATGATGAACACACATTAACATTACACCCACATAGGATTCACAACGTTAGTATTTAAACTTAGCTACTCATACTAGAATACAACAACAACGTAATAAATAAACTCATGAAGTTTACAATTATAGAAAATGTCTTGGATTTTATCACACACGCTTCCAAAATAATGGTGCATTCAATGTCCTAGGTGTATCCTCTCTCTGTCAGACTAGCTGTCCCTAAAAAATCCTAGTTATTCTATTTATAATAGGCTAAAAGTCGGGGTCAAAATTGGACAAATATACCCCTGTGGATCACATCTGCGATCGCAGAACGGGTCATAGAAGACTTTCGCGACCCGCATAACTGCAACTCCATCGCATAATTGAATGTAAAGTTGCCCAGTTGTCCATCGCATTTCTATTATACGGTCCGCACATTTATAGCCTGACAATACAACCTAACGGAAGATCCTTACTTCAACCTTCGCCCACAAACCTCGAAAACCAATCTCCAACATCCGAAATTCATTATAAGACCCGATTCTCGCACCCATACACTATATAAGTCTGAACAAGCTGTATCAAGACATAACAATATTCCAAATATAATCACATGATATTCCACATAACTCATATACTCGTAGCAATAAATTTCGACCAAAATACCTGCCCAATTACAAACTCGATACATGTAACTAACCTCATATAAATTAAAAACTTGTTTTAAATCTTCGTACACTGCCAATGATGAAATACACACACAGGAACTCATAACCACCCGTCACATCAACAACTCGTAGAGCTCTCTTGCCCGACAAGAACCATACCCAAAATCTAAGCTGACTAGTGATATTATTCTTTCGAACATATCTTAATCAAATCTGATGGCACTTATTTCAGGTCCAATAACCTCACATCATCCAATACAAGTTGCTCTACCGACATGCCATACCAATACTACCTAGATCCACATACCGTGCAATCTATTCACCAAACAAGAGACAACTCGATTGCACCCAATGATGGAAAGAGAATCAAATGAGAGAACTGTCCCACAAGCTCAACATATACCACCACAAAGCACACTGTTATGAACCCATCTTAGGGAAGAGAAGCAAAACACAAAAAATAAGAACAAAGGATCATATTCCAACATAACTCTACTACGATGCGTGACCCAATCCGAACACCAGTCAATATGGATTACCTCGAGCCATGACGCTCAAAATCAATAACCATATGCATATTGACAACAAACACACAAAGTGCATGACCATAACCATGGAGAAACAAATAGCACACTATTCCACCAACAGGAAGACCATAACCAAGGCGTAATCAGCCATTCAACGCTCCAAGTGCCACCTCGCTCTAATTTTGCCACAAGGCCCAAACAAAACCGCATCATATGCGTAAATAGTCCACAGTCTCACAACCTATCGTAGCATGGAAGAGTAACACATGGAACACATAAGACAAAAATAAGATCAACTCTCACCGAATGACACACCCCTCAACAATAGTCGTGTTGCGTAAACACATTCGACCCAATATGTAATACACAATCTCCTTAGGCCTACCAGTGGCCTTCAAATCAATTCTGATCCTCCCGAAATAGATAGATAACCTCCAAAAAGTCCACAATAATCTATCCATAATACATTCACTCAGTCATCAACCTCTCCACATACCTTCACCATCCACAACCAAGGAATAATCTGCCTTTGAGAACCCTCCAAGTCTTCCAATCCCTAGAGTACAAGAATCCCAATATCTGATCCCAACTCCACCCTTCAAATGACTGACACATCTCTAACACACAATCATCTCATGAGGAATACTCCTATAATTCTTCTGTGCCACATAGTGAAATCTGAACATCAGCAGTTGGTCAACCAGGCAATTACCGTAATACAAGTTAAGCATGTACAAGTCAAAACATAATGCTCCTTCTGAAATACGTACCCTTCTCAGGTAATACCAGATAGTGCCAGCATTCTTCTAAATATCTGAAATTGTCCGAGCTACCTAGAACCCATGACTTCCCTTCAAAATTAAACTGTAACTCGTACATGCATGACTCAATCCCACACGTCACACTGCATCTATCATGCTATCATACGAAAATACGATAACCCCATTAGCAACTCTGAATCACAAGCAAGATACATACCCCACTAGCCAACAACCTTCCACCGGACCTCATCCAGGAGAAGATCACAAAACGCAACATACTCCTCACACTTGTAGAAGGCATCCTCCTCAAGCCGTGGTCGACACCATCAGGAACTCTTCGAAACACATTTGCACACAACCAAGTCATCAGAACTGAATCCCTCCAACTCAACCAAGTCACGCAGATCGCCAAACCCAAGAGCATTGGCAAAACGCACCTATGAAGCCTCGCCACACCAAAAGAACCAGTCATTTTATTTACCATGCAAACCCGAACCACTACCAAGCTGACCCATTTCTTCGAGTTCCTCTCAACTTGCCTTCAAGTTGACACTTCTCCTTGCCAGTACACTACGAACCTTAACCCAAAGCTCACAACAAGAGATACTATCATGAAACCACGTCATCTTAAGGCCCATAAGCCCCTGTATTCTATCGTAAGCACCCAATAGTACCATAACCAAAATTCCCACTCTAAAAAGACCTTTCATGAATCTAAATCTATTTCTTTTTAACCTCTCTGATACTGGAATGTAGAATCCATAATGATACATAAATACTGCAAGTCTTGACACCAACCAATACAAATCTCATATCTTAGCCATATACAAAATCCGGGGAAAATCTTCAAATACCACATATAAATCTAGAACTCACTAGAACTTTCTCGAGAGTTATCCACTATGCTGAATCTCTAATGCACCACCAATATGATACGAATGACTTGTGCTCCTTTAGCGCACAACACCCAAAGAAGTAACCCCTACCTTAACGCAACCAAATGAACCCCTTCTTTTAGCACACTACATCCATAATGAACAACATACCTGAATCATTCAAAAATTTGAATATATCCATAAAGTGTACTACATCATGCATCTAGCAATTTTCCTTGCGCGATTCACCCCCCTGTAATGACCCTATCAGTCGTTTTGCCTTTTAGAACCCCGTTCCCCTAAATAAGACTCTCCACATCTACTTTTACTGTTTTATGGGGATGGTTAGTTCTAGATTTGGAAGTGTTCGGGTTGAAATATGAACATTTGGTTCCTTAGTTGGCTTTAAAAATGTCAAGTTTGACTTCGGTCAACATTTTTAGAAAACGATCCCAGAATCTAGATTTGACGGTTCCAATAGGTTCGTATGATGATGGGCATACGTTCGAATCAGATTCTGGACAAATTGGGAGCGTTTCGGCGCTTAATAGTGAAAAATAGCTATTTAAAGTTTTTAAGAATCTTTAAATTTGGTTTGGAGTAGGTTTTGGAGTAATCGAGGTCCGTTTGGAATTCCGAGCTTGGGAATAGTTCTGTATGGTGATTTAAGAATTGTACGTAAAATTTGGTGTCGTTCCTAGTAGTTTAAGTATGTTTCGGCACGTTCGGAGTAAGTTTGAAAATTTTGAAATTTCTAAGTTAAATCAATTTGGTTTGGGGTATGATTCTTAGTTTTGATGTTGTGTTACGCATTTCGAGGGTTCGAGCGAGTCCGTTTTATGATTTCAAACTTGTTGGTATATTCGGGCAGAGCCCCGGGGGTCTCGGGTGTTAACCGGACGATGCTCGAACCAATTTTAGATTTTTTGAAGAGTAGCTGTTGCACCAGGCTTCTGGTGTAATCGCAGCTGCGGAGGGCTAGCTGCAGGTGCGAGCTCACATAAGCGAGCCCAAAGCTCACAGAAGCGGCCAAGTGTTGGCAGAGCAGAAGTCGCAGGTATGGATGAGCTTATGGCAGATGCACGACCGCAGGAGGGGTCCAAAGGCCGCAGAAGCAAGAGCCAACACAGGTGCGGCGCATGCACCACAGAAGCGGTCTCGCAGGTGCGAGCCGCTGACCGCACAAATGGGCGAGCCGACTAAGAAGAAGAGCCGATGCAAGGTATTTTCCACAGATGCAGAGCTGCGGAAGCGGCTTGCGAGCCGCAGAAGCGAGAGGGCTATTTGGGCAGAACATTTAAAGGAACGGAAAAACAGCCATTTTAGCCCATTTTCCTCCATTTTTGGGCGATTTTGGAGCTTTTTGAGAGGGGATTTCAACTAGCAACTTGAAGATAATTTAATTCTACACACTTTGAGTTAAATATATAGATTATGGGTAGATTATAACATGCAAATTGTGGAAATCAGGGGTTTAGATGAAAAACCTAGATTTTTATAAAAATGAGATTTTAACCACGAAAATGGTTATGGAATTGGATGAAAATTGTATATTTAAGTTCTTGAGATTATGGGTAACGTTTCCCTCCAAATATTTCTGGAATCCGGGCACGTGGGCTCGGGGTGAACTTTAGGAATTTTACCATTTTGGGTGGGTAATTAATTTAATAGTCTAATTTCGAATTATTGAGCATGTATTAATTATTTTGTATAACATTTGGATAATTTCAGAATTTCAGACTTTAACGCGACATTGTGATCGAAAAGTGGACTTTAAGACAAGGTAAGTCTCTTGTCTAACCTTGTAAGAGGAAATTTACCCTATATGTAATTTAAATTAATAATTGTTGCTAATTGTGGGGGGCTACATATGCACAAGGTGACGAGAGTCCGTGCGTAGCTACTAATTATGCCATGTCCGGGTAGTTTAGGATTCAAATCATGAATTACTTGTGATAATTGCATCCTTTGTTTATTTAAAATGCTGGAATTATATTGAAAACTGTTAGAGGAGATAGTAAATGACCTCATATACTTGAATTTTGTGTAAATTACTTGACTGTTAATAGAAATTCCATGTCCTTATATGTTAGCCTTATAATAACTTCTCATTCCGGAGATTCATAAGAAAATGTCCTCCTTTCTTGTGGAGCGGGACGAATGCCTCGGCAGCATAGATGCATCTATGGATCGTGTCACACATCCCTCGTTAGTATACACGACACTCTGGACCGGGCCGAACGAACTCGGCAGAAATAGTGCCTAATACTAATAATTACACGATACCTTGACATTCTATTGCAGCTTGTGAAGCTAATTGATAAATTAGAAATTATTGAAATTGTAATAATTAATTATTTCTGCTTGTTAAAGAAAATTATTGTTGTTCACATAAATCATGCCTATTATAATATTATTGACCCTTAGTGAGTGTCAAAGTCGACCTCTCGTCACTACTTCTTCGAGATTAGGCTTGATACTTACTGGGTACACGTTGTTTACGTACTCATGCTACACTTTTTGCACTTTTTGTACAGGATCTAAGACAGGGATCATAGGAAGACCTACCGATGCGCACCTACGCTATCCTAAGGCCTAGTGGTGAGATGCTTCTTCTGAGTCATTCTGCAGCACCTAGTGTCTCCTTTTGTATTTGTTTCTATCTATTTTATGTTCAGACAGTATTTTGGATTTCTTTTGAAAAATCAACTAGATGCTCATACACTTGTGACACCAGGTCTTGGCACACACTTGTAGAAATGGGGTTTGAATTATTATCTTGGTTTTCATTTAATTAGTTCTTTCATATTCTCGTAATTCTTGCAAATAAGAAGAGTTTAATTACTCGGATAATTATTAAAGGAAATAATATATGTTTAATTTACTAGTTGGCTTGCCTAGATGTGAGGTTTGGCGCCATCATGACCTATAGGTGAAACTGGGTCGTGACAACATGGTATCAAAGCACTAGGTTCACGTAGGTTTCACAAGTTATGAGCATGCCTAATAGAGTCTTATAGGTCGATACAGACATTTGTACTTATCTTCGAGAGGCTATAGCGTATTAGGAAACTACCTTTATTCATATTCTATTGTGCAGTTGATGTAATACTAAGTTTCTTTCTATTATTCTCTCACAGATAGTGAGAACGTGCTCTAATAAGGTTCCAGACCAGGGAAGAGCTGCTCCCCTAGTTGTTAGAGGCCGAGGCAGAGGCCGAGGGAGGGATCCAGCCCGTGGTAGGGGACAAGGACATCCTAGAGTTATCCCAGTTATACCACTAGTGAATCCAGTAGAGGATCCTATTATCGACGAGCAGGGCGGGGTGCCCGCAACAGAACCAGCTCTGGTGGAATTCACCTCTGCACCAGGATTTTAGGAGGTCATGGGCAGTATGCTATGATTCATGGACACTATGACTCTAGCCGGTTTATTTTTGGAAGACCCAGCCACATATCAGGCAAGCGGGGGAGCACATACCCCTACCGCACATGCTCATGGGCTGGCAGCTTCTATATATAAGACCTAGGGTGCACTACCAATGGGTGGAGCCCAACCAGTGGCAGCAACTACACCTGATCCCAGACCAGCTGCAGCCGCCGAGGCACATAAGCTATTGAACAGATGGACTAGGCTACATCCTCCTGTCTTTGAAGGTGAGCGACATGAGGATCCTCAGGACTTCATTGATCGGTGCAGGGACAGACTGCACAACATGAGGATATTGGAGTCTCATGGGGTAGACTTTGCTACTTTTCAGCTGGAAGGCGGGGCCCGTAAGTGGTGGAAGTCCTATATTCTTAGAAAACCAACAGATTCTCCTCCCATGACTTGGGACAGATTCACCTATATTTTACTGGATAGGTATATTCCACCTTCCCAGAGGGAAGAGTTGCGGTTTCAGTTTGAGCAGCTCCAGTAGGGTCAGATGTCAGTGACCGATTATGAGGCGAGGTTCTCTAAGTTGTTTCGCCATGCACTTATGATACTCCCTACTAATGCAGATAGATTACGAAGGCTTTTTGCGGGTTTGCATATTGGTATTCATGCCATTATGGCCCGAGAGGTCGAGATGAGGACTTCTTATGAGTTGGTTGTGGAGATAGCCCGGAGGATTGAGTGTGTGCGTCAGCGTAGCCGAGAGCAGGTTATGGGAGATAAGCGGTTTAGATATTCTAAAGAGTTAAAAGGTGCTCCGTCTGGGGGTAGAGGTCAATTCGTGAGAGGGCAGTCCAGCAGGCCCCCATATCCAGCACCACCACCTCCTCGGGGTGCTCCAGTGTGACCTTATTTCACTACTATGCCAGAGAGTTCTTACCGCTCATCGGCTATTCAGGGTTCTTCCAATGGGTATTCAGGGCACCAGGGCTAGACTTTAGGTCAGCAGCCCATCACATCGAGGGGTTGTTTCAAGTGCGGGGATTTTAGCCATGTGCAAAGATTCTGCCCCAGGCTTCAGGGTAGAACAGTGCAGCAAGGTCAGCAGCCTATAATTACTGCACCAATTGCTCCACCAATCGTCCAGCCGCCCAGAGGTAAAGGGCAGGTATGTAGGGGTCGTCTTAGAGGTGGAGGCCAGCCAGGTGGATGCCAGCCAGTTAGCGCTCCAGCTCAATTCTTTGCTTTTCCGGCTAGACCTAATGTAGAGGCCTTAGATGTCGTGATCACAGGTATTATTTCTGTTTGCGGCAAAGATGCCTCCATATTATTTTATCCAGGGTCTACATATTCCTATGTGTCATCTCTATTTTCTCATTTCATGGGTGTTTCTCGTGAGTCCTTGGGTACTCCTGTTTATGTGTCCACTCATGTGGGCGATTCTGTTATTGTGGATCAGATCTACCAGTCCTGCATTATTAAATTCTGTGGTTATGAAACTAGAGAAGATCTTCTGCTGGTTGAGATAACCAACTTTGAGATCATCCTGGGCATGGACTAATTATCTCCATATCATACCATCCTAGATTGCCATGCCAAGACTGTTACCTTCGCGATTCCAGCATTGGCTAAATTGGAATTGAAGGGTTTATCTATCAGTGCATCTAATCATGTTATTTCTTTTATGAAGGCTCGACACATGATCGACAAGGGTTGTTTGGCTTATCTAGCCTATGTTCGGGATTCTACTACAGAGACTCCGACTGTTGATTCAGTGACTGTAGTCCGGGAGTTCTCTAATGTATTTCCTTCAAATCTTCCAGGCATGCCACCCAATCATGATATTGATTTCTGTATTGACTTGGCTCCAGATACCTAGCCTATATCTATTCCACCGTATTGCATGGCTTCGAAAAAATTGAAGGAGCTGAAAGAACAACTTGAGAAGTTGCTAGCCAAAGGGTTCATCAGACCGAGTGTATCGCCTTGGGGTACGATACTATTTGTGAAGAAAAAGTATGGAACGATGTGAATATGTATTGATTATCGCCAATTAAGCAAAGTCACATTAATAACAAGTACTCGTTGTTGCGTATTGATGATCTATTTGACCAGTTGCAAGGTGCTAGGGTATTCTCTAAGATCGACTTGAGGTCGAGGTACCATCAGTTGAAGATTCAGGATTCGGATGATCCGAAGACCTCTTTCTGGACAATATATAGTCATTATGAGTTTCGGGTGATGTTCTTCGGTTTGACTAATGCCCCGGTGACATTTATGGATTTGATGAACATGGTATTTAGGCCATATATTGATTCGTTTGTCATTGTTTTCGTTGATGACATTTTGATCTACCCGCGCAGTAAGGAGGAGCACGAGCAGCATACGAGAGGTGCTTCAGATGCTACAGTAAGAAAAGTTATATGCTAAGTTCTCCAAATGTGAGTTTTGGCTAGATTATGTAGCATTTTTGGGGCATATTGTATCGGGCGAGGGTATTAAAGTTGATCACTAAAAGATCGAGGCAGCTCAGAATTGGCATCCTCCCACTTTGGCGACTGAGATCAGGAGTTTCCTAGGGTTATCAGGCTATTATCGTCAGTTTGTGGAGGGTTTTTCATCAATTGCAGCACCATTGACCAAATTAACCCAGAAGAGTGCTCTGTTCCGATGGTCTGATGATTGTGAGGTGAGCTTTCAGAAGCTGAAGACGACATTAAGTACAACACCAGTGTTAGTGTTGCCATCCGGTTCAAGGATGTTTACAGTGTATTACGACACTTCACGTGTTATCATGGGTTGTGTACTAATACAGGAGGGGCGAGTTATTGCATATGCCTCACGTCAGTTGAAGCCCCACGAGAAGAATTACCTGGTACATGATTTGGAGTTAGCTGCAATTGTTCACGCTCTTAATATTTGGTGGCATTATCTTTATGGGGTGTCTTGTGAGCTTTACACTGATCATCGTAGTTTGCAGTATTTGTTCAAGACAGGGACCTAAATTTGAGGCAGCGCAGATGGCTTAAGTTACTGAAAGATTATGATATTACTACCCTGTATCATCCGGGCAAAACAAATGTAGTTGCAGACGCCTTAAGTAGAAAGGCGGAGAGTATTGGTAGTTTGGCTTTTATTTCAGGAGTGGAAAGGCTATTAGTTTGGATATTCAGTCCTTGGCTAATAAACTTGTGAGATTGGATATTTCATATCCCAGTCGAGTTCTTGCATGTGTTGTAGCCCAGTCTTCACTATTTGAGCAGATCAAGGCTCGCCAGTTTGATGACCCACACTTATTGGTTCTTTGAGAAATGGTACTATGAGGTGGTGCCAAGGAGGTTACTATCGGCGAAGATGGTGATCTGCGACTCCAGGATCATCTATGTGTTGCTAATGTGGATGGACTGAAGGAGAAGATCCTAGAGAAGGCACACAGTTCTCGGTATTCTATTCATCCAGGTGCTATGAAGATGTATCGTGACCTGAGACAGCATTATTGGTGGCTGCGAATGAAGAAGAACATAGTTGAGTATGTAGCTAGGTGTCTAAATTGCCAACAAGTTAAATATGAGCATCAGAGGCCAGGTGGACTACTTCAGCAGATGACTATACCGGAATGGAAATAGGAATGCATTACTATGGACTTTGTAGTTGGGTTGTCGCGGACCTTGCGGATGTTTGATGCAGTTTGGATCATTGACGACAGGTTGACCAAGTCGGCACACTTCATTCCGAGTGTGACTACATATACTTCAGAGAGGTTAACCCAGATTTATATTCAAGAGATAGTTCGGTTGCACGGTGTGCCAATTTACATCATATTAGATAGAGGCCATCGATTTACTTCACATTTCTGGAGCACAGTACAGAGTGAATAGGGGACCCGTGGACAGCTCAGCACAGCCTGTCATCCGTAGACCGACGGGAAGTCTGAACGGACAGTTCAAATTTTGGAGGATATGCTCAGGGCATGTGTGATTGACTTTGGAGGTCAGTGGGATCATTTCTTGCCTTTGGCCGAGTTTTCTTATAACAACAGTTACCAATCCAGCATCGAAATGGCTCCATTTGATTCTTTATATGGTCGGCGATGTAGTTTGCCCATCAGATGGTTTGAGCCCGGTGAGATTAAGTTATATGGTACTAATTTGGTGAAGGATGCCTTGGAAAAGGTAAAGTTAATTCAAGAGCAACTTCGTACAGCACAGTCTAGACAAAAGAGTTACGCGGATCAGAAAGCACGTTATTTATCATTTATGGTTGGTGAGAAAGTTCTTTTGAAGGTTTCGCCGATGAAGGGAATCATGAGATTTGGGAAGAAGGTCAAGTTGAGCCCAAGGTTTATAGGTCCATTTGAGTTGTTGAGACGAGTTGAGGAGGTTGATTACGAGCTTACTTTGCCTCCCAGTATATCGGGAGTTTATCCGATTTTCAATGTATCTATGCTCCAAATTATTATGCCGACATGTCCCACATGTTAGCCTTCAGCTCGGTTCAGCTAGATAAGAGCTTGGGTTATGTAGAGGAACCAATTGCCATTGTTGATAGACAAGTTTGCCAGTTGAGGTCCAAGAAGATTTTTGCGGTAAAAGTCCAGTGGAGGGGCCAACCAGTAGAGGAAGCAACTTGAGAGGCCAAATAGGACATGCGGAGCAGATATCCACACTTATTCAGCACAACAGGTATAATTCTAAACTCGTTCGAGGACGAACGTTTGTTTAAGCATTGGAGAATGTTACAATCGGTCATTTTGCCTTTTAGAACCTCGTTCCCCTAAATAAGACTCCCCGTATTTTCTCTTACTATTTTATGACTTGCGGGGATGATTAGTTCGGGATTTGGAAGTGTTCGGGTTGAAATCGGAGCACTTGATTCCTTAGATAGCTTTAAAAAGGCCAAGTTTGACTTCGGTCAATATTTTTAGCAAACAACCTCGGAATCGGGATTTGATGGTTCAAATAGGTTTGTATGATGATTTTGGACTTGGGCGTATGTTCAAATCGGGTTTTGTACAACCATCGAGCATTTCAGCGCTTAATAGTGAAATCGAGCATTTAAAGGTTTTAAGATTCTTTAAATTTGGTTTGGAGTAGGTTTTGGAGTAATCGAGGTTCGTTTGGAATTTTAAGCCTCAGAATAGTTCTGTATGGTGATTTAAGACTTGCACGCAAAATTTGGTGTCATTCCGAGTAGTTTAAGTATGTTTCGACTCGTTAGGAGTAAGTTTGAAGAATTTGAAATTTCTAAGTAAAATCAATTTGGTTTGGGGTATGATTCTTAGTTTTTATGTTGTGTTATGCATTCCGAGGGTTCGAGCAAGTCCGTTTTATGATTTTAAACTTGTTGGTATGTTTGGGCAGCACACTGGGGGCCTCGGGTGTTAACCGGACGAGGCTCGGACCAAGTTTGGATTTTTTGAAGAGCAGTTGTTGCACCAGGCTTCTGGTGTAATCGTACCTGCGGAGGGCTAGCTCAGGTGCGAGCTCGCAGAAGCGGCCAAGTGTTGGCAGCCCAGAAGTCGCAGGTGCGGACGAGCCAACGCAGGTATGCATGACCGCAAGAGCGGTCCAAGGGCCGCAGAAGCGGGAACCAACGCATGTATGGCGCATGCACAACATAAACGGTCTCGCAGGTGCAAGCCGCTGACCGCAGAAGCGGGCGGGCCGACTAAGGGGGAGAGCCAAATCTGCGAGATAGTTTTTTGCAGATACGGAGCTGCAGAAGCAGCTTGCGAGCCGCAGAAGCGAGAGGGCTTTTTGGGCAAAACGTTTAAAGGAACGGGAAAACAGCCATTTTAGCCCATTTTCTGGAGATTTTGGAGCTTTTTGAGACGGGATTTCAACTAAAAACTTGAAGGTAAGTTAATTCTACACACTTTGAGTTAAATACATAGATTATGGGTAGATTATAACCTGTAAATCGTGAAAATCAAGGGTTTAGATGAAAAAATTAGATTTGTATAAAAATTATATTTTAACCACGAAAATGGTTATGGAATTGGATGGAAATTGTATATTTGAGTTCTTGAGATTATGGCTAACGTTTCCCTCCGAATATTTCCAGAATCCAAGCACGTGGGCCCGGGATGAATTTTAGGGATTTTACCATTTTGGGTGGGTAATTAATTTATTAGTCTAATTTCGAATTATTGAGCATGTATTAATTATTTTGTATAACATTTGGATAGTTTTAAAATTTTCGGCATCGAATTGAGACTTTAACGCGACATTGTGATTGGGAAGTGGACTTTGAGACAAGGTAAGTCTCTTGTCTAACCTTGTAAGAGGAAATGTACCCCATAGGTGATTTAAATTAATAATTATTGCTAATTGTAGGGGGCTACGTAGACACAAGGTGACGAGAGTCCGTGCGTAGCTACTAATTATGCCATGTCCAAATAGTTTAGGACTTAAATCATGAATTACTTGTGATAATTGCATCCTTTATATATTTAAAATACAAGAATTATATTGAAAACTGTTAGAAGAGATAGTAAAAGACTAAAATTTCATATACTTGAATTTTGTGTAAATTACTTGACTGTTAATAGAATTTTCATGTCCTTATATGTTAGCCTTATATTAACTTCTCATTCCGGAGGTTCATAAGAAAATGTCCTCATTTCTTGTGGAGCGGGCCGAATGCCTCGGCAGTATAGATACATCTATGGATCGTGCCGCACATCCCTCGAAAGTGCACACGACACTCTGGACCGGGCTGAACGACCTCGGCAGAAATCGTGCCTAATACTAATAATCACATGATACATTGACATTATATTGCAGCTTGTGAAGCTAATTGATAAAATTGAAATTATTGAAATTGAAAGAATTGATTATTTCTGCTTGTTAAAGAAAATTACTGGTGTTCACATAAATCATGTCTATTTAAATATTTCTATTTTAATATTATTGACCCTTAGTGAGTGTCAAAGTCGACCTCTCGTCATTACTTCTTCGAGATTAGGCTTGATACTTACTGGGTACACGTTGTTTACGTACTCATGCCACACTTGCTGCACATTTTGTGCAGGATCTGAGACAGGGACCTTAGGCGGACCTACCGGTGCGCACCAATGCTATCCTAAGGCCTAGTGGAGAGTTGTTTCTCCTGAGCCTTTCCGCAACACCTAGTGTCTCCCTTTGTATTTATTTCTGTCTATTTTGTGTTTAGACAGTATTTGGATTTCTTTTGTATAATCTACTAGATGCTCATACACTTGTGACACCAGGTCTTGGCACGCACACTGGTAGAATTGGGGTTTGAATTATTTTTCTTGGTTTGCATTTAATTAGATCTATCATATTCTCTTAATTCTTGCAAGTAAGATTAGCTTAATTACTCGGATAATTATTAAAGGAAATAATATATGTTTAATTTACTAGTTGGCTTGCCTAGCTGTGAGGTTGGGCGCCATTACGACCTATAGGTGAAACTGGGTTGTGACAATATGGTATCAGAGCACTAGGTTCACGTAGGTCTCACAAGTTATGAGCAGGCCTAATAGAGTCTTGCGGATCGGTACGGAGACGTCTTTACTTATCTTCAAGAGGCTATAGGGTGTTAGGAAACTACATTTCTTCAACTTCTATCGTGCAGTTGATGTAATACTAAGTATCTTTCTCTTATTCTCTCACAGATGGTGAGAACACGCTCTAATGAGGTTCCAGCCCAGGGAAGAGCTTCTCCCCTAGTTGTTAGAGGCCGAGGCAGAAGCCGGGGGAGGGCTCCAACCCGTGGTAGGGGACAAGGACGTCCCAGGGTTATCCCAGTTATACCACCAGTGGATCCAGTAGTGGTTCATATTATCGAGCAGCAGGGCGAAGTGCCCGCAGCAGAGCCAGCTTTGGTGGATTTCACCTCCGCACCATGATTTAAGAAGGTCATAGGTCGTATGTTGCAGTTCATGGATACTATGACTCAGGCTGGTTTATTTCCGGCAGACCCAACCACATCTCAGGTGGGCGGGGGAGCACAGACCCCTACCGGATAGGCTCATGGGCAGGCAGCTGCTGTATATCATACCCAGGGTGCACTACCCATAGGTGGAGCCCAACCAGTGGAAGCAACTACACCTGAGCCCAGACCAGCTGCAGCCGCCAACCACAAAAGATATTTGACATATGGACTAGGCTACATCCTCCTATCTTTGGGGGTGAGCTACATGAGGATCCCCAGGACTTCATATATCGGTGCAGGGATAGACTGCACAACATTAGGATATTGGAGTCTCATGGGGTAGACTTTGCTACTTTTCAGCTGGAGGGTAGGGCTCGTAGGTGGTGGAAGTCCTATCTTCTTGGCAGACCAGCAGATTCTCCTCTCATGACTTGGGACAGATTCACCCGTATTTTCCTGGACAGGTATATTCCACCCTCCAAGAGGAAAGAGTTGTGGTTTCAGTTTTAGCAGCTCGAGTAGTGTCAGATGTCAGTGACTAATTATGAGGTGAGGTTCTCTGAGTTGTCTCGCCATGCACTTATGATACTCCCTACTAATGCAGAGAGATTACGGAGTTTTGTTGCGGTTTTGAATACTGGCATTCAGGTCAATATAGACCGAGAGGTCGAGATTGGGACTTCTTATGAGTTGGTTGTGGAGATAGCCTAAAGGATTGGGGGTGTGCGTCAGTGTAGCCTAGAGCGGGTTATGAGAGATAAGCAGTTTAGATATTCTGGAGAGTTCAGAGGTGCTCCGTCTGGGGGTAGAGGTTAGTTCGTGAGAGGGCATTTCAGCAGGCCTCCATATCCAGCACCACCGCCTGCTCGGGGTGCTCTAGTGTGATGTTATTTCAGTGTTATGCCAGAGAGTTCTTACTGCCCACCGGCTATTCAGGGTTCTTCCAGTGGGTATTCAGGTCACCAGGGCCAGATTTTAGGTCAGCAGCCCATTGCACTGAGGGGTTGTTTCGAGTGCGGGGATTTCAGCCATATGCGGAGATTCTGCCCCAGGCTTCAGAGTAGACTAGTGCAGTAGGGTCAGCAGCCTATGATTACCGCACCTGTTTATCCACCAGCCATCCAGCCGCCCAAAGGTGGAGGGTAGGTGGGTAGGGGTCGTCCTAGAGGTGGAGGCCAGCCAGTTGGCGCTCCAGCTCGGTTCTATGCTTTTCCGGCCAGACCAGATACAGAGGCCTCAGATGCCGTGATCACAGGTATTATTTCTATTTGCGGCAAAGATGCCTTAGTATTATTTGATCCAGGGTCTACATATTCCTATGTGTCATCTCTATTTTCTCATTTCCTAGGTGTTTCTCGTGAGTCCTTAGGTACTCCTGTTTATGTGTCCACTCCTGTGGGCGATTCTGTTATTGTGGATCGGATCTATCGGTCCTGTATTATTACATTTTGTGGTTATGAAACTAGAGCAGATCTTCTACTGCTTGAGATGACCGACTTTGAGATCATCTTGGGCATGGACTGGTTATCTCCATATCATGCCATCCTAGATTTCCATGCCAAGACTGTTACCTTGGCGATTCCAGCGTTGCCTAGATTGGAATGGAAGGGTTAGTTTGTCAGCACATCTAATCAGGTTATTTCCTTTCTGAAGGCTTGACACATGGTCTAGAAGGGTTGTTTGGCTTTTCTAGCCTATGTTTGAGACACTGCTGCAGAGACTCCGATTATTGATTCAGTGTATGTAGTGTAGGAACTCTCCGATGTATTTTCTTCAGATCTTCTAGGCATGCCACCCGATTGTGATATTGATTTCTATATTCACTTGGCTCCAGATAACCAACCTATATCTATCCCACCATTTTTCATGGCTCCGAAAGAATTGAAGGAGTTTAAAGAATATCTTGAGGAGTTGCTAGCTAAAGGGTTCGTCAGACCGAGTGTATCGCCTTGGGGTGCACCGGTACTATTTGTGAATAAGAAGGATGGAACGATGTAAATGTGTATTGATTATCGCCAATTGAACAAAGTCACTATTAAGAACAAGTACCCGTTGCCGCGTATTGATGATCTATTTGACCAGTTACAGGGTGCTAGGGTGTTCTCTAAGATCAACTTGAGGTCGGGGCACCATCAGTTGAATATTCGATATTAGGATGTTCCGAAGACCGCTTTTCGGATAAGATATGGTCATTATGAGTTTATGGTGATGTCCTTTGGTTTGACTAACGCGCCGGCGGAATTTATGGATTTGATAAACAGGGTATTCAGGCCATATATTGATTCGTTTGTCATTGTTTTCATTGATGACATTTTGATCTACTCGCGCAGTAAGGAGGAGCAAGAGCAACATATGAGAGTGGTGCTTTAGACGCTGCGGGAACAAAAGCAATATGCCAAGTTCTCCAAATGTGAGTTTTGGCTAGAGTTTGTAGCATTTTTGGGGCATATTGTATCAGGCGAGGGTATTAAAGTTGATCCCAAAAAGATCGAGGCAGTTCAGAATTGGCATCATCCCACTTCGGCGACGGAGATCGGGAGTTTCCTAGGGTTAGCAGACTATTATCGTCGGTTCGTGGAGGGTTTTTCATCTATTGCAGTACCTTTGACCAAATTAACCCATAAGGGTGCTCCGTTCCGATGGTCCGATGATTGTGAGGTGAGCTTTCAAAAGCTCAAGACAGTATTAACTACAGTACAGTGTTAGTGTTTCCTTCTGGTTCAGGGATGTATACAGTGTATTGTGATGCTTCACGCGTTGGCCTAGGTTGTGTATTGATGCAAGAGGGGCGAGTTATTGCATATGCCTCACATCAGCTGAATCCCTATGAGAAGAATTACCCAGTACATGATTTGGAGTTATTTGCAATTGTTCACTCTCTTAAGATTTGGATGCATTATCTTTATGGGGTGTCTTGTCATGTTTACACTGATCATCGCAATTTACAGCATTTGTTCAAGCAGAGGGACCTAAATTTGAGGTAGCGCAGATGGCTTGAGTTACTGAAAGCTTATGAAATTACTATCCTGTATCATCCGGGCAAAACAAATGTAGTTGCAGACGCCTTAAGTAGAAAGGCGGAAAGTATGGGTAGTTTGGCTTTTATTTTAGCAGAGGAGAGGCCATTATCTTTGGATATTCAGTCATTGGCTAACAGACTTGTGAGATTGGATATTTCAGAGCCCAGTCGAGTTCTTGCATGTGTTGTAGTCCAATCTTCACTATTTGAGCAAATCAAGGCTTGCCAGTTTGATGACCCACACTTATTAGTTCTTTAATAAACGATACTACGAGGTGGTGCCAAGGAGGTTACTATCGGCGAAGATAGTGTTCTGCGACTCTAGGATCATCTATTTGTTCCTAATGTTTATGGATTGAGGTAGAAGATCCTAGAGGAGGCACACAGTTCTCGGTATTCTATTCATCCAGGTGCTACGAAGATGTATTGTGACCTGAGGCAGCATTATTGGTGGCGGCGAATAAAGAAGGACATAGTTGAGTATGTAGCTAGGTGTCTAAATTGCCAGCAAGTTAAATTTGAGCATCAGAGGCTAGGTGGCCTACTTCAGCAGATGACTATACCGGAATGGAAATTTGAGCATTAGAGGCCAGGGACCCGTGTAGAGCTCAGCATAGCCTTTCATCCATAGACTGACGGGCAGTCTAAACGGACAGTTCAGATTTTGGAGGATATGCTCAAGGAATGTGTGATTAACTTTAGAGGTCAGTGGGACCATTTCTTGCCTTTGGCCGAATTTACTTATAATAACAGTTACCTATATAGCATCGAAATGGCTCCATTTGATGCTTTATATGGTCAGCGATGTCGTTCGCCCATCGGATGGTTTGAGCCAGGTGAGGTTAAGTTATATGGTACTCATTTGGTTAAGGATACCTTGGAAAAGGTAAATTTAATTCAGGAGCGACTTCGTACAACACAGTCCAAATAGAAGAGTTACGCGGATTAGAAAGCGCGTGATTTATCATTTATGGTGGGTGAGAGTTCTTTTGAAGGTTTGGCCGATGAAGGGAATCATGAGATTTGGGAAGAAGGGAAAGTTGAGCCCAAGGGTTATAGGCTCATTTAAGGTGTTGGACGAGTTGGGGAAGTTGCTTACGAGCTTACTTTGCCTCCTAGTATATCGGGAGTTCATCCGGTTTTCCATGTATCTATGCTCCGGAAGTATCATGTTGACCTGTCACACGTGTTAGCCTTCAGTTCAGTTTAGCTGGATAAGATCTTGGGTTATGAAGAGGAACCAGTTGCCACTGCTGATAGACAGGTTTGCTAGTTGAGGTCCAATAAGATTTCTACGGTAAAAGTCCAGTGGAAGGGCTAACCAGTCGAGGAAGAGACTTGGGAGGCCGAGGAGGACATGCAGAGCAGATATCCACACTTATTCAGCACTACAGGTATAATTCTAAACCAGTTTGAGGACGAACGTTTATTTAAGAGGAGGAGAATGTAACGACCCAACCGCTCATTTTGCCTTTTAAAGCCACGTTCCCCTAAATAAGATTCCCCGTATCTGCCTTTACTGTTTTATGACTTGCGGGGATAGTTAGTTCGGGATTTAGAAGTGTTCGGGTTGAAATCGAAACACTTGGTTCCTTAGATAGCTTTTAAAAGGACAAGTTTGACTTCGTTCAACATATTTAGAAAATGACCCTGGAATCGGGATTTGACGGTTCTAATAGGTTCGTATGATAATTTTGGACTTGGGCGTATGTTCGAATCGGGTTTTGGACAACCACGGAATGTTTCGGCGCTTAATAGTGAAAACTAGCTATTTAAAGATTTTAAGGTTCTTTAAATTTGGTTTGGAGTAGGTTTTGGAGTAATCAAAGTCAGTTTGGAATTCTGAGCCTTGGAATAGTTCCGTATGGTGATTTAAGACTTGCACGCAAAATTTGGTGTCGTTCTGAGTAGTTTAAGTATGTTTTGGCGCTTTCGGAGTAAGATTGAAGAATTTGAAATTTCTAAGTTAAACTAATTTGATTTGGGGGATGATTCTTAGTTTTGATGTTGTGTTACGCATTTTGAGGGTTCGAGCGAGTCCATTTTGATGATTTCAAACTTGTTGGTATGTTCGGGCGGGGCCCCGGGGACCTCGGGTGTTAACCGAACGAGGCTCGGACCAAGTTTGGATTGTTAGAAGAGCATCTGTTGCACCAGGCTTCTGGTGTAATCGACGAGCTGCGCGACCGCAGGAGCGGTCCAAGGGCCGCAAAAGCGGGAGCCAACACAGGTGCGGATCATGCACCGCAGAAGCGGTCTAGCAGTTGTGAGTCGTTGACCATAGAAGCGGGCGAGTCGGCTAAGGGGGAGAGCCCCATCTGTGAGATATTTTCCGCAGATGCAGAGCTGCATAAGCGGCTTACGAGCCGCAGAAGCGAGAGAGCTGTTTGGGCAGAAAGTTTAAAGGAACGGTAAAACAGCCATTTTAGCCCATTTTCCTCCATTCTTGGGCGATTTTGGAGCTTTTTGAGAGAGGATTTCAACTAGCAACTTGAAGGTAAGTTAATTCTACACAGTTTGAGTTAAATACATAGATAATGGGTAGATAATAATATGCAAATCATGGAAATCAAGGATTTAGATGATAATCACTATAGCTACTGACTAAAATAAAATAGAGAGAAATGATAATCATAACAAGAAGGAGACTCCGGGTGCTGCAGATCGAAGCATGGAGAGAAGCTCACCACTAAGCCTCCATATAGTGCATCTACGTGACCGAATGATCTCCTGAAGTACATGCCTCAGTACATGAACAATTACTGCAGAAGTGTAGTATGAGTACTTAAATCAACGCGTACCCTATAAGTATGCAGTCTAACTTCGAAGAATTAGTGACCAGGGGTCGACATTGACACTTACTAGTGGTCCAACAATTAGAGTACATGAAAATAGACAGGCACGAAACACAACATGTAGCGATGAAATAAGTAATTTTAACTGACATGATCTGTCAACATAACAATAATATGAAATCCTCAAATAATATATGCTATCTCAAAGGAACAAGGGAAAATCAAGTAGATTTCAAGTTTCAAGTCAAGAAGGAACAACTCATGTGTATTCTTACTCCTATCGAATATTACACTCTACTGAGGTTGTACTGCCAGGTCCATAATAATAGTATACACTGTCGAGGTCGTATCGCCCGATCCATGGATACATCTCAAAATACTACCAAGGTCGTACGTCCCGATCCATAATGATATTTCATAGCACTGTTGAGGCGTATAGCCCGATCCACAGGAATAGATAAACTTTCCCGAACAACTGGTCACATAAACACAACACGAGGAATAGGAATGCAAAAGAAAACACAATTCTTACCGACAATCAAGTATCCCGCCAAAAACCAAGGTAAAGAGGCTCGATCAAATATAAGTTCTAGACCAAATCTGAAATTAATCCTAAGAAATCAAAAAACAAGTTTAATTCAAGTAGTATAGTTAAGGCATGATGTAGGACTAAGTCTACTCGAACATAACATAAATCTAGCTTACGTACGGACACTCATCACCCCATACGTACGTAGCACCAACAACACGTAATTTATAGCAATTAAAGTACCTACGGGGTTAATTCCCTCTTACAAGATTAGGCAAGAGACTTACCTTGCTTTCAAGTACGCTATTCGGCTCCCAAACCTCACTAGTCACCTCAAAACGGTACCAAGAAACTCGAAACTAGTCAACATACATGCAAAACTATCAGTGTATGCTCAAAAACTCATAATTCAACTATTAGAGTAATTTTCCAACACAACCCGAAAAGTCAAACAAAGTCAACCCTAGGCTCACGTGCCCGTATTCCGAAAATTTTAGAAGATGAATATTACCCATTGCATTACAAACCCAAATATATATCTTATACTCAATTCTACAATCAATTTTGTGGTCAAATCTCATTTTTACTAAACCCTAGGTTTTCCAACAAAATCCCAAAATTTCACTAATTTCTATGTTAAAATCTACTCCTAATCCATGTATTTAACTCATAATAGGAAGAAATCTCTTACCTTATGATTCTTGATGAAAATCTCCCTCCAAAGAGCTCCAAAATCTCCCAAGCCAAATGAAAATTGGGGAAAATGAGCAGAAGTCCAGAAATAAAAATGCATTATGCCCAGGTCCTTCCTCTTCGCCATCGCGGAAACCTCCTCGCAATCGCGAAGGCCAAATCTGCAGCTGCCCAAAAATACTATTTGCGTTTGCTACACCCAGGTCACATTCGCGATGGCTCCTGCACCTGCCCCCTGCCCTCCGCGTTCATGGTCACCAAGCTCTATTTGCAAAGGCCAATACCTTCTAGCTCTTCCTGCCTTTTAATTCTACGTGTTCGGGAAGTGGATTCAGGTCCTCCATCGCTTTAGCGTGGCCATCCTCGCATTCGCGAGGAGAAACCACCACCACCCTTAACCAGCCTCATTCGCGATCATGGAACACCCTTCACGATCGCGAAGCACACCAGTACACCAGCAAACCGGCATTACAAACATGAAGGGAAATGGTCTGAAACCATCCCGAAACACCGCTGAGGCCCCTGAGACCCCTGCCAATTATACCAACAAGTACAAAACCACAATCCGGACCTACTTGAAGTCTCGGAACACATGATATAATATTGAAACCAAGAATTGCACCTCAAAACCAAATTAATCAACTTCTAAACTTCAAACTTCTTCTAACTAGCTACGAACGCGACGAATCATACTTAGACAACTCGGAATGACACTAAATTTTACGCATATCAATAACACCAATGTCCACTTCAAATCAAACATAGGAAACTCTAAAATCTTCAGGATGCCAACTTCTGACAATAAGCGCCTAAATGCTCCCGGTCCGCCCGAAACTCAATCCGAACATACGCCCAAGTCCAAAATTACCAAACGAACCTATTGGGACCTTCAAATCCCGATTCCTAGGTTGTTTAATCAAAGTGTTGACTCAAGTCAAACTTGGCCACCTTAGGCCATTATTAAGGAATTAAGTGTTCCGAATTCAACCTGAACCCTTCAAAAATCAAAACAATCGTCCCCGCAAGTCATAAAATAGGAAACACATATTAGGGAAGTCATAAATAGAGGAACGGGGATCTAGAAAGTAAAATGATCGGTCGGGTCATTACGTTCTCCACTTCAAAAATAAACATTCATCCTCGAACAGGCTTAGAATCATACCTAAAGTGTCGAGTAAGTGTGGATATATGCTCCGCATGTTCTCCTTGGTCTCCAAGTTGCCTTCTCGACTAGTTGACCCCTCCACTGGACCTTCACTATTGCAATCATCTTAGACCTCAACTTCTGAACCTGCCTACCAATAATGGCAAAAATATCCTCCTCATAACATAGGCTCTCATCTAGCTGAATTGTATTGTAATCAACACATGGGACCTGTCGGTATGGTACCTCCAAAGAATAGACACGTGGAATACAAGATGAACTCCCGATAGACTAGGATGCAAAGCAAGCCTGTATGAAACCTCACCAACTCACTCCAACACCTCAAATTGACTAACGTACCTCGAAATCAGCTTGCCCCTCTTCCTGAACCTCATGATACTCTTCATCGGTGAGGCGTTTAAAAGTACTTTATCTCCCATCATAAATGACAAATCACGTGTTATTTGATCCGCGTAACTCTTCTGCCTGGACTGTGTTGTGCAAAGCCTCTCCCGAATCAACTTTACCTCATCAAAGGCATTTTTCACCAAATCGGTACCACATAACCTAGCCTCGTCGGGCTCAAACCAACTGATAGGAGAATGACATCATCGATCATACAAGGCCTCACACAGATCCATCTCGATGATGGACTGATAACTGTTGTTATAAAGAAACTTGTCACATGGTAAGAATTGATCCCACTTCTCTCCGAAGTCAATCCCACATGCTCTGAGCATATCCTCCAAAATCTGAATTGTCCGCTCCGACTACCCATCGATCTTCTTATGAAAGGTTGTGATGAGCTCTACTCGGGTATCCAACTCACTCTGTACTGCTCTCTAGAAATGTAAAGTGAATTGATTGCCTCTATCTGAAAAAATGAAAATAGGCACGCCATGCAATCATACAATCTCCTGAATATAAATCCGGGTCAACCTCTCTGAAGTGTATGTGGTCATAACTGGAATGAAGTATGCAGACTTGGTCAGTGTGTCGATAATGAACCAAACAGTATCAGATTTCCTTAACGTTCACGGCAACCCAACCACTAAATCTATAGTGATGCGCTTCAACTTCCACTTCGGTATAATCATCTGGTGAAGTAAGACACCTAGCCTTTAGTGCCCGTACCTAACCTGCTGGCAATTAAGATATATCGCCACATAGTAAACTATGTCCTTCTTTATTTGCCACCAGCAGTAATGCTACCTCAGGTCATGATACATCTTCTTAGCACCTGGATGAATGAAATAACGCGAACTGTGTGCATCTTCTAGAATTGTCTCCCTTAGACCATTAACATTAGGAACTCATAAGCGTCCCTGGAGTCACAGAACACCATCATCTCCAATAGTAACAGGCATCACCTCGAAGCATTGTCTCTCTAAGAACCAGCAAGTGCGGATCATCATACTGACAAGCCTTGATCCACTAGAATAAAGATGACTGAGCCACCACACATGCAAGGACTCAACTTGGATCTGAAATATCCAACCTCACAAGTTGATTAGCTAAGGACTAAATGTCAAAATCCAATGGCCTCTCCTATGCTGAAATAAATTCCAAACTACCCATACTCTCGTCCTTTCTGCTTAAGGCATCTGCGACCACATTGGCCATACTCAGATTAGAAAGGATGGTAATATCATAATTCTTTAGTAACTCAAGCCACTTGTACTGCCTTATATTAAGATCCCTCAACTTAAATGTTACAACCCAAATTCGCGTACCTTAGATCACGCCGTAAGTTAGTCGACGTAAATCCAAGAAGAGATTATCTTTGAGATGATAAGAAGTTAATCCTATTGGTCTTAAACGATACAAGGGTGTATAAGAGTGGTTAACAAGTATTAGAAGTTAAACGAATCAAGGATGTTGTAACCCGTATTTTCGGGTAACACTAGAGGTGATTAAAAATCCCAAGAGATCATGTTTTAATGTATTTGAATCATATAATATCTGTATCATAAGTCTTGAAGGCAAGCGAGTTATGAAACAAAGTCGATAAAAGTTGTCGCAACTTACGTTTATAATTTTACTTAAACTTTAGGTCAAATATTACTACAATTTTCTCCCAATATACTTGGAATTATGGGGTTATCTACCTATCACATTTAAGATCTATGAGTCTAGTTTCCAACGCATTAAACCGTTTGTCGATACGATCTCGGAATAGAGAGATATTCGCATTTTTGTGAGAGTGCGCCAAGCAGCTCTCTATGGGGCCCACATAGGCGGTTTAAGACATATGGATATATATAAGATACCTCAACCCCGTTTTAAGTCATTATTTTTCAGTATATTCAGACCTTAGAACCCTAAAAACACTCTCTCAAGGTTCTCTCATGATCCAAGACCCAAACAAAGGGCAAACAACACAAATCAAGTGTCGGAAATCCCGTGGCGCTAGTAAGTTTCTTGTTCTTCTTGTTGTTGCTGATTTTTGTGTTGTTCCAGCTCGTGTGGGAGGTTTTTTTAAGTGTTTTATGTTCTGTAAATACTCCTTCAAGTTTTTAATATCAACCCTAGGTGATTTCAAGTCTTCTAAAGTAATTCTAGTGCCGAAAAACCCGAATTGATTGCTAGTTTCGCTTCCTTGTTCTTGTGGCAGAATTGGAGAGATATTTCGTGGAAAATTAAGGTCAAATTGGAGTTGTTATTTCTGTTTAAAGGTAAGGAACCTCTTACTCTATATATATATATATTTATATATATATATATATATATATATATATATATTTAAGATTATCCAAGTTGCGTCTAAGTCGTTGAAGCTAGAACTTGTGAAATATATATCGAAAGGCTTGGTAGTAATGTTGTTGGTTGGTGGACTATTTTGGGAGGCTCAATATGATTATTAATGATGTTGTTTGGGCTGTTTGTTAATTGTATTGACTTGTGTGAATTCATATAAATAGGGAAGGTGCTGTCCGTTTCATCGTAAAATAGGTTGCGGTCGATACATAATAGTTACGACGCTTAAACGATAATGATAGTGTCATTTCTCTTATTGTAGACTAAGGAGTCGTGACATTTGCATAGCTTGAGGATGGGAAGTATATACAAGGTATGTGAGGCTATCCCCTTCATTCTTTTGCACGACTCCGATTGTACATAATGTAATGAACGAGCTCCCAAATATACTCTACTCTTAGAAGCTAGCAGTACTTACATTGCTGCACTTCTTATGAAATGATTGATATTGATGTTTCTTCTCTTATTCTTATATTATCAATATTGTTGGTAGTTCCTGATTCTTATAGATTCTTGATGAAGATTTAATCCTAATAACGTGTACGAAGGATACCGACCTTACGTCACTCCGAAAGGTTCAAAATGTGATTCCAATGAGTCCAGCATGCATCATACATATGTATCTATTTTACTCTACCGAGCCACGCTATAGTTGGTCGGGTACGGCACCTATTGTGCAACCACTGATCAGTTGGGTTTTACCGAGATCCACGTGGCCGGATATGATTCTACCGAGCCCTATGATGGCCGGGTACGTTTTACTGAGCCTATTACGGCCGGGTACGATATGATGATGGTGATGCCCACAAAGGCGTATATTTTAAAAGTTTATGTATATATATGTATGTATCATGTGTTTCATGTCAGTAGCCCTCAGAGGTACCCAGATGTCACAGGTTGTATATTCCCTATCCCTGTTTACATTACTATTCTTACTTATGCTTTCCTGCCTTACATACTCAGTACTTTATTCGTACTGACGTCCATTTATTTTGTGGACGCTGCATGTCGTGATGCAGGTCCTGATAGACGGGTAGACGCAGCTCCCCCACCACAGTAGGCTATCCAGTTCAGCGGTTATTGGCGAGATCCCTTCTCCGGACTTGCCGTGGTCTTGGTATTCATAGACAGGTGTCGACTTATGTATGGTTTAGAATGCCTTGTCGGCTGATTTTTGTTGTATAGTCTTTCATGGCATCATGGTAGCTCGTACCTTATATATAGTTTCTTGACAGTCTTGTCGTCCCATGTTATGTATGTTCATGACATTATCTTTCATTGTTGGATGTTCATGATCCATGTCTACTATTTATATTGATCTTGTCGGCCCTTAAAGATAATAAGGAAGGTTAGATAAAATGTACGTTGGTGCTCGGCAAGTATGGCCCGGGTGCTAGTCATGACCCTCCAGTTGGGTCGTGACAAACTTGGTATCAGAGCAAGTCTGTCCTAGGGGTTGTCTATGAGCCGTGTCTAGTAGAGTTTTGATTATGGATGTGTAGCGCGCCACATTTATAATCAGGAGGCTACGTGACATCTAGGGTTGTTACCTTCTTCCTGAATCTAGATCGTGCGTAGAGTTGAGTCGTAAGTGTTCATATCTAATATTCACCTTGTTTTCTTTTAGCGATGCCTTCGACTAGGAAGCAAGCGATTAGTAAACGGCTTGATACAGCTGTAGGAGAGGGTAACATTCAGGTGCCTCCAGCCATAGCAGGCCAAAGTGAGCCTCAGAGTGAGATGCCGTCTCATACCTCTCTGTCTCCTCCAGAGGATATTAGGAGGCACCCAGTACATCCAGTTCCTCCGTCTGGCACTACAGACCACGATATGCGCAGTGCAGTGCAGTTGTTGAGTAGCTTAGTAGCTGCTCAGGCTCAGAGGCAGAATAGCCACAGAATCTAACTAGAACTCACACTTGGAGAACTTAGCATTTAGCTTTTGTTCCCTTAGAGTCCGAAGCACTATCGTCAAATATTGCTCGTGCTCCTCCATGCTATGCAAGTAGATCAATATCTTATCAGTGAAGACAATGACAAATTAGTCAAGATATGGCCTGAACACCAGACTCATCAAATCTATAAATGCCTCCGAAGCATTAGTCAAGCTGAATGACATCACTAGAAACTCATAGTGTCCATATCTAGTCCAGAAAGTCATCTTTGAATTATCTGAAGCACGAATCCTCAGCTGATGATACCCATATCTCAAGTTAATCTTCGAAAACACTCTATTACCCGGAAGCTGATCAAGGAAATCATCAATGTGCAGTAATGGATACTTATTCTTGATTGTGACTCTGTTCAGATGGCGGTAGCCAATGCATATATGCATACTCCCATCCTTCTTCTTCAAATATAATACTGGTGCACCCCAAGGCGACGCACGCGACCTAATGAATCCCTTCTCGAGTAACTCCTGAAGCAGCTCATTCAACTCTCTCAACTCAACCAGAGCCATATGATAAGGCAGAATAGAGATAGGTTGGGTGCTTCATGTCAAATCAATACCGAAATTGATATCACGATCTTGTGGCATGGCTGGTAGATCAGCAGGAAATACATCAAAAAACTTTCGCACCAGAGGCGCTGAATCTATCATAGGAGTCTCTAAAGCAATATCTCGAACAAAGGCCAGATAGGCCAAACACCCCTGCTTGACCATATGTCGAGCCTTCGGGAAAGAGATAGCCCAATTGGATGTAATAATAGATGAGCCCCTCCACTCCAACCTAGGCACCTCTAGCATCGCCAAGGTAACACTCTTGGCATGGCAATCAAGAGTGGCATGGTACGAAGACAACCAGTCCATGCCCAGGATAACCTTGAAGTCAATCATATCGAGTAACAGAAGATCTGCTCTAGTCTCATATCCATAGAAAGTCACTATACAGGACCGGTAAACCCGATGCACAACAACATAATCACACACTGCCATGGACACATATACAAGAACACCTAAGGACTCACAAGATACATCCAAATAAGTAGCAAATAGATAGGAGACATAGGAATAGGTAGACCCTAGATCAAATAGTATCGAAGTATCCCTACGGCAGACATATATGATACGTGTGATCACGGCGTCGGTGGATACTGCATCTGGTCTGGATGGGAAGGCATAGAATCTAGCCAGAGCACTACCTGACTATCCTCCACCTCTACGATAACCTCTACCCACCTGCCCTCCGCCTCTGGTTGGTCGGATGGGCGGTGCGACATCTAGTGCGATAATCATGGGGCGATAGCCCTGGTATACTGTCTTGCCCTGAAGCCTGGGGCAAAACCTCCTCACATGACCAAACTCCCCATCCTCGAAGCAACCTCTCGGTGTAGAAAATAGTTAACCCTATGTCTATCCCAGATATCTTGAGTGTCTATTGGAAGAGCCATGAATAGGTGGCGGATGGTAGGTGCTCTCTAGAATGGAGCTGAAGTAAGGCTGTACTGGAACACCCCGAGTAGACTGTGGTGCTGAATATATAGTCCTTCTAGGCTGGCCCCTCATGAACTTGACCTTTTTCCCCAGACGGGGCGCCGCTGAATGCATAAAATGCCAAGGTCGCTTATCCCTCGATGTGAACTCTCTGACCTGGTTGGGGATACGCTCGATCCTCTTAGCAATCTCCATAACTTGATTGTAAGGAGTACCCATATCTTCCTCTCAGGCCATAGAAACCTGAATCCCATAGTGCAAGCCAGCAATAAACCTCTGCACCCTCTTCGCATATGCGGAGAATATGATAGCTACATGACGAGACAACTCAGAGAATCTCGTCGCATAGTTAGTCACCCACATCTGACCCTGTTGGAGCCACCCAAACTAACCCTGTAATTCCTCCCTCTGTGAGGGTGGAATATACCTCTCCAAGAAGAGATGTGTGAACTAATCCCAAGTCAAGGGAGGTGAACCTGCTGGCCTACTTTGGAGATAAGATTGCCACCATCTACGTGCCTTCTCCTCTAGCTGAAATGTGGTGAAGTCCACCCCGTTGGAATCCACCACTCCCATATTATGTAGCCTCTTCCTGCAAAGGTCAATAAAATCTTGTGGGTTCTCTGACTACTCACCTCGAATGATAGGAGAATGAAATCCTAGTCCATTTATCCAATAGCTTTTGCTCCTCAACGGTTGTGACCGGTCTGGTCTCTACTCTAACCGCTGCAATCGGTTGATCCTTGCCCGCAGACAGTGCAACTATAGTTTGATACACAGCAGCAATGTGCCCTAGCACGTGAGCGGTAGGGGTCTGTGCTCCCCTTCCTGCCTCAGATGTGGCCGGATCTGCAGGAAATAGTCCAGCCCAAGTCACAGAATTCATGAACCACAGCATACGACCCATGACCTCCTGAAATCCCAGTATGGTCATAAGTCTGTTGGGGCCGGCTCAACTGTGGGTACCTCATCCTGCTCCTCAATAATAGGATCCTCCATCGGATCTACTAGTGGTACTACTGGAGCAACTCTAAGACGCCTCGTCCTCTAGCAGGAGTTGTGGCCCTCCCTCGACCTCTGCCTCTACCTCTACCTCTTACAACTGGGGGAGAAGCTCTTCTGCCCCCGGGTAATGTCATTACACGCGTTCTCACCATCTATGAAAGAATAAAAGAAATATACTTAGCACAACATCAACTATACGAAATGAGATGAATAAAGAGAAGTTTCCGAACACCCTATAGCCTCTTGAAGATAAGCATGAATGTCTGTGCACCGATCCGCAAGACTCTACTAAGTATACTCATGACTCATGAAACCTATATGAACCTAGTGCTCTGATACCAAACTGTCACTACTCAATTCCCACCATAGGTCGTGATGGAGCCCAACGATGTCGTTAGGCAAGCCAACGATAACCTCCAACTTAATTATCCAATTTTTAACTTTTAAAAATTAGGACTTACATTAAGTACAACAACAACAACAACAACAACAAATCCAGTATATTACCAACAGGTGGGGTCTAGGGAGGGTAGTCTGTACGCATATCTTACCCTTACCTATTGCAGGTAGAGAGGTTATTTCCAATGTACCCTCAGGTCGAAAAGGGTGAGAAGAAAAATAAGAAGGAGAAGGAGGAGAAAAGAAAGAAAAGAAGAGAGAAACAATGAGGGAGTTAAAGTATAAGAAAGTATAATGGAACAAGCGTATGATGGATTCGAACACAGTACCACCCCATCCGTTTTAAACCCGTTGGACCAACTCTACTGACAGTGTTCTTCCTTATCAAGTCACAGAGTATAAATAAAACATGAAGCAAAGTGATAATAACATTAAGTACGATCATGAACATTCACTAGATCCCCAAAACCAGATATCACAAGTGCTTGATCAATCTAGTAGAATATAAAAAATCACTATAGCTACTGTTTGAAATAAAATAGACAGAAATGATAAACATAAAAAGAAGGAGACTCCGGATGCTGTAGATCAAAGCATGGAGAGCAGCTCACCACTAAGTCTCCGGATAGTGCATCTACGCACCCGAATGACCTCCAAAAGTACCTACCTCAGTACCAGCACAATTAGTGCAGAAGTATAGTATGAAAATATAAATCAACGTGTACCCAGTAAGTATCCAGTATAATCTCGAAGAAGTAGTGACAAGGAGTCGACAACGACACTTACTACTGGTCCAATAATTAAAGTACATGAAAATAGACATGCATGAAATGCAACAAGTAGTGATGAAATAAGTAACTGTAACTGGCATGATCCTTCAACATAACAATAATATGAAATACTAAAATACTATATGCTATCTCATACGAACAAGGAAAAATCCAGTAGATTTCAAGTCTAAAGTCAAGAAGGAACAACTCATGTGTATTCTAACTCCTATCGAATATCACGCACAAATTCTACTAAGGTCATATGACCCGATCAATAATTCTATTTTATAACACTGCCGAGGCGTACGACCCGATCCACAAGAATAGAGAAACTTTCCCGAACAACTGATCAACACGAGGAATAGGAATGCAAAAGAAAATACAATTCTTAGCGAAAATCAAGTATCCCGCCAAACCAGTAAACCAATATTCCAAACATGAAGGAAAATGGTCTGAAACCACCCTGAAACACCCCCAAGCTCCAGGGACCACGTCCAATTATACCAACAAGTCTATAACCACAATACGGACCTAATCGAAATCTCATAACACAAACAATAACATCAAAACCAAGAATCGCACCTCAAAACACAATTGATCAACTTCTAAACTTCAAACTTCTTCTAACTAGCTCTGAACGCGGCAAATCATACTTAGACAACTTGGAATATTGTCAAATTTTATGCACAAGTCAGTAATCACTGTACAAACCTATTCCAAGTCTCGAAATCCCTAACGAACATTGATAACACCGAAGTCCACTTCAAATCAAACTTAGGAAATTTAAAAACCTTCAAGAAGCCAACTTCCGATAATAAGCGCCAAAACACTCTCTCAGTCCATCCGAAACTCAATATGAACATACGCCAAAGTCCAAAATTACCATTCAGACTTATTGGGATCTTCAAATCCCCATTCTGGGATCATTTACTCAAATTGTTGACTCAAGTCAAATTTAGCCACCTTAGGCGATTATTAAGGAACTAAAGTGTTCCAAATTCAACCCGAACCTTTCAAAGACCAAATCAATTGTCCTCGCAAGACACAAAATAGGAAAAGCATATACAGAAAGTCTTAAATGGGGAATACTGATCTAGAAAGCAAAACGATTGGTCGGATCATTACAAATATATTTTTACAATTAAAGTATGTCATTGTATATATTTATATGTCTAGTGTATCTCTATTATATGTATAGTGATACGCTAGACATAAAAAGCAGATATACTAGTCATACAGTTATACAATTGATGTATTTCATTATATACCACTTGTATGTCTATTTATCTACAATGTATGTCCTATGTATCATCGTATATACAATGGAAAATCGTGGACATACAATCCTCCCACCTTCAAACCACCACCAAAAACACATAACCATCATGCATACCAAGAAGAAGCGATATACAAGCAAAACACAAGAGATACATAAGTGATACAATTGATGTGCATGACATACAATTCAGATACAATTGATATACAAATTAACATATAATTGACATACAATTGATGTACAGTCGACATACTCTTCGAAACATTTTAGATCTGGAGTAGATTTGAAAACGACGGATCTGAACTGGAAAGCCTGGAAAAAAAAAGGAGGAGATAGAGGTTGTCCGGAAGAGTTGGAGTACTAAACCACCACAATAACAACCATACAAAAAGGAGAAGGATCTTTCAATCATAGATCTGTGTAGATTAACTTTTATTTACCTTCAACTAAAGAAGAATCGACTTGGTTGGTGACGGAATAAGCTGGAGGTTGTGGTGGCTTATGGCGGAGAAGAAGATGTATGATTGATTAAATAAGTATATATTTGAACCATAAAAGATACAGAATTATTAAAGATATTAAGAGTTATTAAAAACTAAATATAAAGGTGTGATTAAGATACAACGTCCTTAGCAAGTACAATTACCTTTCACGGGGTAGACGACGTGTTCATATTTCATTAGTTGCACTATTTTCTGCAATTTCTCCTCTTCTTCCTCTTTTTGTTGTTCTTCTTCTCCTGCCATGAAAGCTAGATCCACATAATGTTTTCTACATTGTTGAATACTAGACCCACATGAGGTGTGTAATGCATCGCTAAAATAATGCCAGTCACTATTTCAATGATTAACAAATACGCCATTCCATGAGTAGACAAAGACGGAGCTAGGATATAAAGTTTGTGGGTTCTAAAATTTAACTCTTTTAAGTCACTAGGTTCTAAACTTATAATTTGTACATATCAAATAAATTTTATAAAAGAAATACAGGGTTTGAGCCAAAACAACTTATTTCGACGAACTCGCTTTCGGGCTTATAGCTTCTTTTTTTTTTGAAAGGTAAAATGGAGATTATATTACTAAACAATAAGATTACATAGTCAATACATAATCCCTGAGGACATTACTATTGCCTAAAGTGGCAAAGCTATTACAAACAAAAGTAGGAAGATACTTAATACTTTTACTGATTCCTTGCTTGTTCCTGTTTAATTCAAGATCAACAAAAGGGGGAGGACAAGCAAGGTAAAAACATTTAGCTGGGATGAAGTGTTTAACAGCTTCCTTTTCTAGGAAGTGCGCTACATCATTTCCTTATCTGAAGTTAAGTCTGAGAGTTGGGAGCTTCAGCTGGTGTATTAACAACCAGCAATCAAGAATAGTGTTAGATAAATATTGGTTATCTTCATATAAGATTTGATGATTTTCGTGGAATCTGTTTCAATTTCCATCTTGGGGAAATTCATCTCTTTTGCAAGATTTAGTCCTTCTTGTAAAGCCATTAATTTGTAACGACCCGACTTGTCGCTTAAAGAATTAACGCCTCGTTCAGTAACTTAAGGTCTCGAGAAGCTTCGCAATATGTATTATGACCCACGGGTGTGGTCGAGTTTGATTTACTGAAGATTCAGAATTAAATTAAAAGAACAATCTTTATTTAGAAGCTTAAATGGAATGAGTTGACCGGAGAGTTGACTTTTGAGAAAACGACCGCGGAATGGAATTTCAATGATGGGAATAGCTTCGTATGATATTCTAATATTTCATATTACATCTTCACGGACAATTCGCGTGCCAATAATAAAACCATCATATTTTCTCCAGCACTTCGTGCCCACATTTTATATTTCAACTGCACGAACAATTCATGTGCCAATATTATCATTATTTACTCACGGCACCTCATGCCCACATTACTTTTCATAATCCACCTGGCAATAGCCACAAGTTCCCAATTTCAACTTAAATCAGACTATTATCGATTTACCAACAACAAGAGAAATTACACAAGGTATAAAAATAAACACAAGAAAAATCACAATATCACATAAAATCGCCAATACAACCACTCCACATCATTACATATCATCCTTGATAATAGCCACCCTTATCACTCCTATAATATCCTCCATTATCCCTCCACCCTGACAATATCAATCGCCACCCTTATCGCTCCTATTGCCACCATTATCGCTCCTATAGCCACCCTTATCGCTCCGTCTAGACAATATTCCAACACACATAGCAACAGTGAAATTCCACCCTTATACCCACATAATATCAACAATGAAATGCCACCCTTATGTCCTCAAAATAATAACTCAAATAACACCACAATTTAAAAAGAATATTATCACGGCAACATACAAAATCAATTCATATCACGATTTGCTCAATATCCACAACCAATTCCAAAGATATAACAAAATTAATTAATTTCATAACAAATAGCCCGAGGCTCCAGAAAATGTATATAAAATCTCAAAACCAATCAACAGAGATAGAAAATAATCGGCATAGGGCATTGCCTTCATAAATCCAAATTTCGACAATTATATTAACGCTTCTTCTTAAGCTTGTTTAATTAATTATTTGCATAGAAAAAATTCATAATGGAAGTAAATTCCAAGAATATCAAACCATCAAACTCACGGAATTCATATAAATATACAGGTAACATTCACATCAAATCGTCATATAAAAACAAATTCAATAAATGCAAATTGAGGCATAGCTAACAGATGATTTAGTAAATGCCAACAAATATCCAATTTACTACACAATATGCCTAAGACTTTAACCCAATATATTTTGCACATATAAGCCCGAGTACGTACTCGTCACCATGCGTACACGGCTTTTCACATTTCACAAACAGCACATAAGACCCGATGCCTAAGGGGTAATTCTCCCACTCGAGGTTAGGCAAGACAAGTACCTTTTTGAAGTTAGGACGATATTCCAAAATAGTCTTCTTGCTTGAATTGACCTCCGGACGGCTCAAATCTATCCAAATTAATTGTATAACTTCATTAAAATTCATCGAAAACAACTCCGGATAATACAACACCAACTTAATATTTTATTCTAAAAAGACAGTGCGTGGCCCACCCCTCGAAACCTGACAAATTTTGTTACGAAATCCGAACACCCATTCCGATACGAGTTCAACCATGCCAAAATTATCAAATTCCGATAACGGATCGCCCTTCAAATCTTAAATTAAAGTCTAGAGGATTTCTACCAGTTTCAACATAATTCACTAATTTAGTGATAAAAATAACAATAGATTCATGTAATTTAACCAAAATCAAGTTAGGAATTCTTACCCCAATGTTTTCCTTAAAAACCTCTCGAAACATCGCCTCACCCTAGCTTCCTTGGTCCAAAAATGGAAGAATGAGATGAATTTGGACTTTATTCTGCTGGCCAGGGGTTTGTTCTTTCCGTTCGCGACACTCCCCTCGCGTTCGCAATGAAAAAATACTTCAAACGCCATTTTCAAACTCTTCTCAGAGAGCCTCTAGTATAATGGTCATAACGCTTTATACAAAACTCCAAATGATGAATGGTGTGAATTTCTGAAAACTAGACTCCACGGGATATAGCTTTCATTTGTTGCTCATTTCCCAAGAAGAAGCGTTAATATAATTATCAAAATTTAGATTTATAAAGGCGATGCCCTATGCTGATTATTTTCTATCTCTGTTGATTGATTTTGAGATTTTATATACATTGTGTAGAGCCTCGGGCTATTTGTTATGAAATTAATTGATTTTGTTATATCTTTGGAATTAGTTGTGGCTATTGGACAAATCGTGATATGAATTGATTTTGTATGTTGTCGTGATAATATTCCGTCTAAATTGTGGTGTTATTTGAGTTATTATTTTGAGGACATAAGGGTGGCATTTCACTATTGATATTATGTGGGTATAAGGGTCGCATTTCACTATTAGTATGTATGTTGGAATATTGTCTGGGCGGAGCGATAAGGGTGGCTATTGATATTGTCAAGTCGGAGGGATAAGGCAGGCTATTATAGGAGTGATAAGGGTGGCTATTTTCAGGGATGATATGCGATGATGTGGAGTGGTTGCATTGGCGATTTTATGTGATGTTGTGATTTTTCTTGTGTTTATTTTTATACCTTGTGCAATTTGTCTTGTTATTGGTAAATTGATAATTGTCTTATTTATGTTAAAATTGGGAACCTGTGGCTCTTTCCAAGCGGATTATGAAAAATAATTTGGGCATGAGGTGCCGTGAGTAAATAATGATAATATTGGCACGTGAATTGTTCGTGCAGTTGAAATATGAAACATGGGCACGAAGTGCAGGAGAAAATATGATGGTTTTTTTATTGGCACGCGAACTGTCCGTGCAGATGTAATATGAAATATGGGCACGAGGTGCCGGGGAAATATGATGATTTAATTATGGGCTTGAAGTGCCGTGAAAATATGAAAAGGGTTGATACCCGTATTTTTATGATTATGAAATGAGGTGTCACATGGTGACTTTTAATTGAAAGAATTATATTCAAAATATTTATTTGGAAGGATTTTTATTCAAAAAGTAGTATTTGAAAGAATTGTATTTGAAAGATATTTATTTGACAAAATTATATTTCAAAAAGATTTATTAAAAGAATTATATTTGAAAGATATTTATTTGAGAAAATTATATTTGAAAGTGAGTTATTTGGAAGAATTATATGTGAAAGATATTTATTTGAAGAACTTGATTTAATTGGGTGTACTTGTTATTTGTTGAGAAATATTAATAGTGTTCTTGCTGTGATGTCGGGCATATCACTGGTTGATTTGTATTGCCCTTATTGTTATTTGTTTCCTATTATTTTGTATACTATATTTTAGAGGTTATTGGACTAGTGAGTGCCTTGATGGTACCTCATCTCTACTCTACTGAGGTTAGTCTTGATACTTACTGGGTACCGACTAAGGTGTACTCATACTACACTTCTGCACAGTTTTGTGCAGAGCCGGGTATTGGAGCTATCGGAATCGGGCAGAGTCAAAGTGCGATCGCAAGAATTCAAGGTAGAGTTGTTGGGTCGTCGCATTCCCTTGTAGTCTTTTTCTTTTTATTGTACTGTTAAATTAACAATCAAACAGTTTTGAGTATTCGATCCTTGAGATCATTCCATGTACTCAGTTAGAGTTCGTGACTCACTACTACCAGTCTTGGGAGGTTGTTATATTCATATTTGTTCCGTTGTTGGTTTTGACATTAGTATTTAATTATATGTTTTAAAACAAATGGCTTCGAAATGTAATGGAAATTGGCTTACCTAGTCTTAGAGACTAGGACAACGGCTGTGGCCGGATTTTGGGTCGTGACAAGTTGGTATCAAAGCTCTAGGTTCATAGGTTCTACGAGTCACGAACGAGTTTAGTAGAGTCTTGTGGATCAGTACAGAGACGTCTGTGCTTATCTTCGAGAGGCTATAGAGCTAGTAGGAAAATTTTCACTTCTTTCATTCCTTATCGTGCGGCATTTATTCCGCTTGAAGCGTATATCTTATGTTCTTTTACATCCACTCAAGTATGAAATTGCGCACTCGTTATCAACTATGTGCCAATGGTTCGTGATACTACAGAGGGGTTATAAGGGGGCTAGGGTTGCTCAACCATTGTTACCACGTGTCGTCTAGATCGAGGATGTGGAAGTATTGAGAGATCATTCAATTGTGCACATGGGGGTGCAGCAGGTTCTGACATCCGGTTGATAAGTATAATCTTAAGAAGGTTTAATTAATTGCCTAATCATCACAATCGTGGTAGGGTCACGAGGTAGATGTATATCCGAAATAGTTGGTGGTATTAGAGACTATGCAGTTCATATGGGATTTCTATTTAGCGAAGGATACATACTAGCAGCTAAGGCACTCGAGGAAGCAATTTTGTCTGTCACGAGGATGGCATGCGCCCAACAAATGGTTTGATGCGTCTTATGGCTGGTGACGTACGAGCGGTGAAGGTTAGTATTGTGCATCATCGCATTGTGTCCTATGGCTTCGCGCCAAGTGAGGGGAGTCCACTATCAACGATCAGATTGCGGGGTCATGTGTTATATCGGTTTTGGCCTGAGATGTATATATGTGGTATAGAAAGGTTCTCCAAAACTTGTATATGATTAAGAGCTGAGATTTGTATGGGATGTTGTTAGGACTTGTAGTATTCCCACGTCCTTAATAATTCTATATTTCAGTATGAGCGGGGTCATGGAAACAATTTCAGAATACTCAGGGTGCTCCAGTAAGTTCTTTTAATGCAACACCGGCACGGGGTTCCTTTAACGGTTTTTCCAATTATCTCGCTTAGACTCAGTATGAGCAACCGAACTTGCAGAGGGTTCATTATCAGTTTAGTGATACTAGGCACATCATGAGAGATTGTCCCAGACTTGGGAGAGGCAGATTTTATCAGAACACTCAGGCTATAAGCTTTATTCCGGTTAATACTCCACGTGCATAGCCAGTTAGGGGTGGAGGACAGACGGGTAGAGGGCGCGTAAGAGGTGGAGGACCGGCCCGTTGATATGATTGCTATAGTGTGGCTGAGGACACTACACCAGATGGTGTCGTTACAGGTACGATCCCGATTTGTTATAAAAGGATATTTTCCCTTAATTTGATTCGGTTCTGAATATTGAGGTGAGTCCTCCTACTATACTCTTCTTATGGGTGAGCTTCGTAAATTTTGTGACCCACTTATATGTTTATCCATGTTTAGAGATTTAAATATGTGAGCCCGTGTCTGTCATTTTTATTTTTGGGCACCATTGAGGGCTATAAGTCCAAAAGTAATTTGTATTATTCATTACAATGGGATTGATGTATTTCGGAATACTTGATTCCATTTTTATGAATTATATGCCCTACCGGTATGAGGGTTCATTATGTGTTGTGAAAACAGTTTACGAAATATATTGAAAAGAAAAAAGAAAGGAAATTAATATTTTAGTTGGCACAATGTGCAAAATACTTGTGATTCGGAGTTGAGGACGAGATCCTCGCATTTTTATATGATGAAAAATATTTAAGCCGGGCTACAAGCCGCGGTGGGAGTTATATAAGGACGAGGTCCTGATGGTGAAAAATTTTATGAGTTTAAATTTTGTGAAATTTAATTTGTATTATAGTATTAATAGGGAGTCATGCCTGTTAGGCTCATTTGATAATTCTTGTATATTTTTCTGTGCATATTTAGCCATTTTCGTGCTATAAACATTGAGTTTTAGCCTATAAGGTGAGTGCCCAGGTGACGTTAAATGTGACTCGTTAAATCGGGTAAATAGTTATGAGGTCTTCATGCCTCACATTCTGTTGTCAGTATTGTGAAAATTCGAAACGAGGTGCTGGTTAATATGAGATTAATAGATGATGCTGGAATTCATTATGAACAGCTTTTAAGACCAGAGATGTGGTGATGGGCATACATATAATGTTCTTAATGTCCTGATATCATTATGATAATACAGTTCTTGTAATACTGAGACTAGTGTTATTGATATATACATTATGGTGCTTTGTTGGGTTATGGATGTGTTGTTAGGAGTTTTATTAGTGTTACTCTGGCAGGTGGATAGGTCCAATTACATGGGAGACTCTGCCGAAATTTCTGGAAAACAAATTGGGAGTTAGAAAAATAAAATTGGGGGATTGAGACGTGCAAAAGAAGAGATAAGTTATGTTATGTAATTGAGGGCGAATGATCCTAAGCGGAGGAGAATGTAACACCCCAGAAAAATTTTGAAGTACTTCAACACTATCAAGAAAGTTGATGTGTGCGTAGGCACGAGTTGCTATAGCCAGTTGAGACTAATACTGTCACGACCCAAACTACCCCTGTCGTGATGGCGCCTATCGTGAAACTAGGCGACCCGACTTATTTCCAAAAAAAACCGATATTTTCATTTCAAAGATAATTTCAATGTTATTTAACATAAAAACCTTCGTAAAGGAGTTCTAATCAAAATAAAAGTGCGGAAAAAAAAGTCCGACATCAGGGTGTCACTAGTCATGAGCATGTACTACAAACTGTCTAACAATATCAAGGCTAACTCAGCCTGGAAAATAAATAAATACAACTAGAGGAAGATAAGAGGGAGAAGAGCAGGGGCTGCGATCTCCAAACAGCTACCTTGCTATCTCCAAGAAAATCTGCAACCAGAACACTCAATAACTGCTACCGTGCCCAGCTACACCTGAATCTGCACACAAGGTGCAGGGAGTAACGTGAGTACGCCAACTCAGTAAGTAACAACAATAAATAAAGACTGAGCAGTAGTGACGAGCAATAAAGAATATAACATTCATATCATGAAATATCAGTAAAGTACAACATGCTTTAAAAATCAGTGTTTGAATCAAATCATCTCGTTTAAACCCGATTCTAGTAAAAATCATTTAAAGATATTTTTCCAACGGTTTTTCAAACAAAGGCTCAATGCAAAGGTGAGCAAAAATGATGAAATCATAAACAGCCTCTTGGGCAAAACATCACTCATATACAGCCCCTCGGGCAAACCTCACAGTCACTCGTGCCACTCGGGCATACCTCACAATCACTCGTGCCACTCAAGCAAACCTCACAATCACTCGTGCCACTCAGGCAAACCTCACAATCACTCGTGCCTCCCAGTCACTCAGCACTCGGCACTCGGCACTCGGCACTCGCACTCAGTAGGTACCTGCGCTCACTGGGGGTGTGTACAGACTCCGGAGGGGCTCCTTCAGTCCAAGCGCTATAATCTGCACGGACAACTCACGTGCTATAATAATAAAGTATGTTGCAGGCGGGCAGCCCCGATCCACACTCATCCTCACAATCAGGCCCTTGACCGATATCAACATGTTGCGGCGTGCAGCCCGATCCCATAAATATCCTCACAAATCAGGCCCTCGGCCTCACTCAGTCATAAACCTCTCTAGCCACTCGGGCATTTCAGTAAAACAGGGAATTCGACCCAAAACATTTATATGCATCAAAATAGAGTCACAAAAACTAGGTTGTGCGGTAAACGAGTATAAACACGACTGAGTATAGATTTTCAATCGAAAATAATAAGAGGATAGTAAGAAAAAGCCCCTAAGGGTCCAAACAGCACTGGCGCAAGGCACAAACATAGCATTCAGTCCAATTTACATAAACTCTTTCTAAAACATATAAGTATCATATAGTTTCAACAAAATATGCAACTTTACAGTTGCTACGGGACGGACCAAGTCACAAATCCCCAATGGTGCACGCCCACACGCCTGTCACCTAGCATGTGCGTCACCTCAAAATAGTAGAATGATACGAAATTCGGGATTTCATACCCTCATGACTAGATTTATAATCGTTACTTACCTCAAACCACGAAATTATTATTCTACAATGTCCTTTCCTCGTGAATTGGTCTCCAAACGCCTCAAATCTGGTCATAAATAATCATTTCAGTCAATAAAATTTATTGGAATTAATTCCATAAGAAAATAATAATTTTCAATAAAAATCCAAAAATTAGCTCAAAAATCGTCCGTAGGGGCCCACGCCTCAGAACTCAACAAAAGTTACAAAATCCGGAAGCTCATTCAACCACGAGTCTAACCATATCAATTTTACCAAAATCCGACCCCAACTCGACCCTCAAATCTTCAATTTAATCCAAGAGGTTTCCAAATTTTTCCCAACTCAATTTACCAATTAAATGATAAAAACAACCATGGATTCGGGTAATTTAACCAATATTGAGTTAAGAACACTTACCCCGTTATTTCCTTTGAAAATCACCCAAAATCGCCTCAATTCCGAGCTCCAAATTGCCAAAAACTAAAAATGGGACGAAGTTCTTAAACTCACTGCCCGGACTTTTCTTCTTCGCGAACGCGGTCAGTGCCTCGCGTTCGCGAAGCACAAAATAACTCTCGTCTGAATTCCTCTTTCGCCAATGCGTAACACCTCTCGCGTTCGCGATGCACACCCAGTCCACCCTTCGCGAACGTGTGCTTCTCTTCGCGAACGCGAAGAGCAAATATTGCAAGCCTCCCAGTTCCTCTTCGCGAACGCGAGGCTCCACTTGCGAACAGGAATGAAGGAAACCAGATGGTGCATCCGAAACATTCCAGCAGAGTTCCAAGTCCAAAATCCAACCCGTTAACCATCCCAAACTCTCTCGATCCCCTCGAGACCTCAACCAAATATATCAATAAGTCCTAAAACATCATACGGACTTAGTCGAACCCTCAAATCACCTCAAACAACGATAAAACTATGAATTACACCCCAATTCAAGCCTAATGAACTTTGAAATTTCTACAAACGACTCTGGAACCTATCAAATCACGTCTGATTGACCTCAAATTTTGCACACAAGTCATAAATGACGTAACAGAGGTATTTCAATTTTCAGAATCGGATTCCGACCCCGATATCAAAAAGTCAACCCCCCGGTCAAACTTCTCAAAAATTAAATTTTCGGCATTTCAAGCCTAATTCCTCTACGTACTTCCAAATAATATTTTGCACACGCTACTAAGACCAAAATCACCATACGGAGCTATTGGAATAATCAAAATTCAAATCTGAGGTCGTTTACACATCGGTCCATATCCGGTCCACTTTTCTAACTTAAATTTTTCAGTTATGAGACAAAGTGTCTCATTTCACTCCGAGTTCCTTCCGGACCCAAACCAACTAACCCGATATAACATAATATAGCTGAATAACACAAAAAGAAGTAAAAATGGAGAAAACGGGGCTATAACTCTTGAAACGATCGGTCGGGTCGTTACATCCTCCCCCTCTTAAACATATGTTCGTCCTCGAACGGGTCTAGAAACATACCTGGAGTCTCGAATAGGCGTGGATATCTACTCCGCATCTCCTGCTCGGTCTCCCAAGTGGCCTCCTCCACAGGATGACTTCTCCATTGCACCTTCACTTAAGCTATATCCTTTGACCTCAACCTTCGAACCTGCCGATCTAAAATAGTCACTGGATCTACATCATAAGTCATATCCCCCTCCAACTGAACCGTACTGAAATCCAAAACATGGGATGGATCTCCAATATACTTCCGGAGCATGGAAACATGAAACACTAGATGCACACTCGACAAGCTGGGTGGCAAGGCAAGCGCTCGGACTGCCCGTCCGTCTGAGGGTGAAAAGTTATGCTCAACTCAACCTGGGTACCCAACTCTTGCTGCACGGCCCTCCAAAACTGCATTGTTAACTGAGTACCCCTATCTGAAATGATGGAAACTGGGACACCATGTAGGCGAACGATCTCTCGGATGTAAATCTCAGCCAACCGCTCTGAAGAGTAAGTAGTACCAACTGGAATGAAGTGCGCAGACTTGGTCAGCCGATCCACAATAACCCAAACAGCATCGAACTTCCTCGAAGTCTGTAGGAGCCCAACTACAAAGTCCATGGTGATCCGCTCCCACTTCCACTCTGGGATCTCTAATCTTTGAAGCAAGCCACCCGGTATCTGATGCTCATACTAAACCTACTGATAGTTGAGACACCGAGCCATAAACCCAACTATATCATTCTTTATCCACCTCCACCAATAGTGCTGCCTCAAATCCTGGTACATCTTCGCGGCACCCGGATGGATGGAATACCGCGATCTGTGGGCCTCCTCAAGAATCAACTCTTGAAGCCCATCTACATTAGGCACACATATCCGGCCCTGCATTATCAGTTCGACATCATCACCAATAGTCACATCCCTAGCATCACCTCTCTGAACCCTGTCCTGAAGAACGAGCAAGTAGGGGTTATCATATTGACACTCCCTGATACAGTCATAAAGAGAAGACCTGGAGACCACACAAGCCAATACCCGACTAGGCTCCAAAATATCCAATCTGACAAACTGGCCCGCTAAGGCCTGAACATCCAATGCCAAAGGTCTCTCTGCTGCTGGAAGATATGCTAAACTCCCCAAACTCTATGCCCGGTGACTCAAAGCATCGGCCACCACATTGGCCTTCCCCGGATGGTACAAGATAGTGAGATCATAGTCCTTAAGAAGCTCCAACCATCTCCGCTGATGCAAATTAAGATCCTTCTACTTTAACAGTGGTTGCTAACTAAAGATCATGGACAGGATAGTTCTTCTCATGGGTCTTCAACTAGCGCGAGGCATAGGTGATCACCCTACCCTCCTGCATCAAAACACAACCAATGCCTATCCTCGAGGCATCATAATACATTGTGTAAAAACCTAAAGCTGATGGCAGAACCAACACTGGAGTTGTGGTCAAAGCAGTCTTGAGCTTCTGAAAGCTCTCCTCACACTCATCCAACCAACTGAATGGAGCACCTTTTTGGGTCAATTTGGTCAGAGGCGATGCAATAGATGAAAATACCTCCACAAAGCGACGGTAGTAACCCGCCAAACCAAGAAAGCTCATAATCTCAGTGGCTGAGGATGGTCTGGGCCAACTCTGCACCTCCTCTATCTTCTTCGGATCCACCTGAATACCCTCACAAGACACCATGTGCCCCAAGAATGCTACTGAACTGAGCCAAAACTCACATTTGGAGAACTTTGCATAAACTTTCTCCTCCCTCAATCTCTGTAATACAATCTTCAAATGTTGAGCGCACTCCTCCTGGCTACGAGAGTACACCAGGATGTCATCAATGAATACAACAATGAATGAGTCCAAATAGGGCTGAAATACACTGTTCATCAAAACGTTGCTGGGGCATTGGCCAGCCCAAACGACATCACCAAGAACTCATAATGGCCATATCGGGTTCTGAAAGCTGTTTTAAGAATATCTGAATCCCGAATCTTCAGTTGGTGATAACCGGACCTCAAATCAATCTTAGAGAACACCCTCGCTCCCTGAAGCTGGTCGAATAAATCATCAATGCGAGGCAAAGGATACTTATTCTTGACTGTGACGTTGTTCAACTGCCTGTAATCAATACACATTCTCATGGAACCATCCTTCTTCTTCACAAATAGAACCGATGCACCCCAAGGTGACACACTAGGCCGAATAAACCCCTTATCAAAGAGTTCCTGAAGTTGTTCTTTCAATTGCTTCAACTCCGCCGGTGCCATACGATACGGTGGAATAGAAATGGGTTGAGTGCCCGGCACCAAATCAATACCAAAGGCAATATCCCTGTCAGGCGGCATGCCTGACAGGTCTGCAGGAAACACATTCGGAAAATCACGTACCACCGGAACAGAATCAATGACAGGAGTCTCTGCACTAACATCCCTCACAAAAGCCAAATAAGATAGGCAACCCTTCTCAACCATGCGTTGAGCCTTCAAGTAAGAAATCACCCTACTTGGTACATATTCTACAGAACCGCTCCACTCAACCCTCGGAATTCCCTGCATAGCCAACGTAACCATCTTAGCGTGACAATCTAGAGCAGCATGACATGGATATAACCAATCCATATCCAATATCACATCAAAGTCGACCATACTGAGCAGCAATAGATCCACTCGGGTCTCCAGACCCCCAATAGTCACCACACATGACCGATATATGCGGTCCACAATAATAGTATCGCCCACATGAGTAGATACATGTACAGATGAAACTAAGGACTCACGAGGCATATCCAAAAAATGGGCGAAATACGAGGAAACATATGAATACGTGGAACCAGGGTCAAATAGTACTGAGGCATCTATGTGATAAACTGAGACAATACCTGTAATCATAGCATCTGAAGTAATAGCATCAGGTCTGGCAGGGAGGGAATAGAAACGGTCCTGGCCACTCCCTGATATGCCTCCCCCTCTAGGGCGACCCCTAGCTGACTGACCTCCACCCCGCATTGACTGGGTGGGTGGTGAGGTAACTGGTGCTGAAGTCGGAGGCTGACTCCTCTAATGAGATAAACCTCCATGACGACGAGTACAATGCCTCCACATATGCCCAAGCTCCCCACACTCAAAATAACTCCCTGGTGCTGGTGGCGGAAACTGAAGGGAACCCCTAGCACCGGGATGACTGGTAGAAGAACCTGGCATGGAAGAGCCCTGAACATGTGGAGCAAGGGACGAACTCTGAGCTGGAAGGGTACCAAGTGACGGGTGGCCCTGATGAGAACTGTGTGAACCATAGCTAGATGATGCACCCCGATGAAATGGCCGACCTGACTGAGCATGTCTGAAATGACAACCTCTACCGTGCTGAAACTGACCCCCAAAAGGAGCACCGCTGAATCCACCCTGACAACGACGAGGCCTCTTGGCCTCCCTCTCAACCGTATCCTGACCGCGAACCATCTCAATTTGCCGAGCAATGTCGACAACCTCATCAAAAGTAGCACCCAAAACCCTCTCTCTGGTCATAAGCAATTGTAGTTGATAAGTGAGACCATCAATAAACCTCATGATCCTTTCCATGTCTGTGGGAACCAACCAGATCGCATGACGGGCTAACTCAGAGAACTACATCTCATACTGTGTCACAGACATATCACCCTAGCGAAGCCGCTCAAACTGTCTGTGCAACTCCTCTCTGCAGGATCGAGGCACGAACTTCTCCAAAAAGACCAAGGAGAACTGCTGTCAAGTAAGGGGTGCTGCGCTAACAGGCCTACACCTCTCGTAAGTCTCCCACCATCTGAGTGCAGCCCCAAAAAACTAAAAGGTAGTGAATGAGACCCCACAAGTCTCCAAAATACCGGCAGTACGAAGTATCTCTAACACCTGTGCAAAAAAGTCTTGAGCATCCTATCTCTCTGTGCCACTGAAAAGTTGTACCGCTGAAGTCTCCCAAACCTCTCCAACCTACGCTGATTATCCTCAGGCATAGCAGGAACCACATAATCCTGAGCAACAACAACCAGCTGAGGTGGTGGTGCCTCCGGTGTCTGAAGTCCCTGAATAACCTGCTCGGGTGTGTGAGCGACGGGAGTCTGAGTGCCTCCCCTAGCCTGAGAAGTGGCTGCGGCCATCGAAATAGAGACTGTCTGAGCAAGGCCGGTACATGCTGTCAGAATCTGAGTTAGGGCCTCCTGAAGGCCTGGAATCATAATAGGCACAGGTGGTGCCTGAGCTGATGCATCAACAACTGGAACCTGATCCTGATCTAGGACAACCGGTGGATCTGCAGGTACTGCCCCAGCTGATGTACTGACTGCACCTCTGCCCCTACCACGGCCTCTACCGCGGCCTCGGCCTCTCACGGCCCTGGCTGGTGGTACTGCTGGTTGGCCCTCCTGACCAGTAGCACGAGTCTTCACCATCTGTGAGAGAATGAAACAATAGATGTTTAGTTACTAGAATCAACAGATTCGCACGACAATAATTCAAGAATGTGGAGTTTACTAAAGATTCTGCAGCCTTTCGAAGATAAGTACGGACGTCTCCATACCGATCCGCAAGACTCTACTAAACCCGCTCATGACTCATGAGACCTATGTAACCTAGGCTCCGATACTAATCTTTCATGACCCAAACTACCCCTATCATTATGGCGCATATCATGGAACTAGGCAAGCCGACTCATTTCCAAAACAAACCGATATTTTCATTTCAAAGATAATTTCAATGTTATTTAACATAAAAACCTTCGTACAGGAGTTCCAATCAAAATAAAAGTGCGGAAAGAAAAGCCCGACATCGGGGTGTCACTAGTCATGAGCATCTACTACAAACTGTCTAACAATATCAAGGCTAACTCAGCCTAGAAAATAAATAAATACAACTAGAGGAAGATAAGGGGGAGAAGAGCAGGGGGTGCGATCTCCAAACAGATACCTTGCTATCTCCAAGAAAATCTGCAACCAAAACACTCAATAACTGCTACCGTGCCCAGCTACACCTGAATCAGCACACAAGGTGCAGGGAGTAACGTGAGTACGCCAACTCAGTAAGTAACAACAATAAATAAAGACTGAGCAGTAGTGACGAGCAATAAAGCATATAACATTCATATCATGAAATCTCAGTAAAGTACAACATGCTTTAAAGATCAGTGTTTGAATCAAATCATCTCGTTTAAACCTGGTTCTAGTAAAAATCATTTAAAGATATTTTTCCAACAGTTTTTCAAACAAAGTCTCAATGCAAAGGTGAGCAAAAATGATGAAATCATAAACACCCTCTTGGGCAAAACATCACTCATATACAACCCCTCGGGCAAACCTCACAGTCACTCGTACCACTCGGGCATACCTCACATTCACTCTTACCACTCGGGCATACCTCACAATTACTCATGCCTCCCAGTCACTCAGCACTCGGCACTCGCACTGAGTAGGTACCAGCACTCATTGGGGGTGTGTACAAACTCCGGAGGGGCTCCTTCAGCCCAAGCACTATAATCTGCACGGACAACTTACGTGTTGCACGGACAACTCACGTGCTATAATAATAAAGTATGCTGCAGGCGGGTAGCCCCGATCCACACTCATCCTCACAATCAGGCCCCTCGAGGGATATCAACATGATGTGACGTGCAGCCCGATCCTATAAATATCCTCAATCATCAGGCGCTCGACCTCACTCAGTCATAAACCTCTCAAGCCACTCGAGCATTTCAGTAAAACAGGGCATTCAGCCCAAAACATTTATATGCATCAAAATATAGTGACAAAACTGAGTTATGCGGTAAACGAGTATAAACATGACTGAGTATAGATTTTCAATCGAAATCAATGAGAGGATAGTAAGAAAAAGCCCATAAGGGTCCAAACAGCACTGACGCAAGGCCCAAACATGGCATTCAGCACAATTTACAGAAACTCTTTCTAAAACATATAAGTATCATATAGTTTCAACAAAATATGCAACTTTATAGTTGCTACGGGACGGACCAAGTCACAAATCCCCAGCCGGTGCACGCCCACATGCCTGTCACCTAGCATGTGCATCAGCTCAAAATAGTAGAATGATATGAAATCTGGGGTTTCATACCCTCGGGACTAGATTTACAATCGTTACTTACCTCAAACGGCGAAATTCTTATTCTACAATGTCCTTTCCTCATGAATTGGTCTTCAAACGCCTCGAATCTGGTCATAAATAATTCATTTCAGGCAATAAAATTCATTGGATTAATTCCATAAGAAAATAATGATTTTCCATAAAAATTCAAAAATAAGCTCAAAAATCGCCAGTGAGTCCCATGCCTCGGAACTCGACAAAAGTTACAAAATCCGGAAGCCCATTTAACCACGAGTCTAACCATACCAATTTTACCAAATTCCGACCCCAACTCGACCCTCAAAACTTCAATTTAAACCAAGAGGTTTCCAAATTTTTCCCAACTCCATTTACCAATTAAATGATAAAAACAACCATGGATTCGGGTAATTTAACCAATACTGAGTTAAGAACACTTACCCCGTTGTTTCCTCTGAAAATCACCCAAAATTGCCTCAATTCCGAGCTCCAAATCGCCAAAAACTGAAAATGGGACGAAACTTAAACTCACTTCCCAGACTTTTCTTCTTCGTGAACGCGGTCATTGCCTCGTGTTCGCGAAGCACAAAATAACTCCCGTCTGAATTCCTCCTTCGCGAACGCAACATCACCCTCGCGTTCGCGAAGCACAAAATGCCTCTGCCTCGATGCCTTCTACACGAATGCATTCAACCCATCGCGAATGCGATTCTTCATTTCCCCCTCACTACGCGAACGCGACACCCCCCATACGCGAACGCGTAGACCAATTGCCTAGGGGTCTTCGGCTGCTTTCTCTCTTCTTCGCAAACGCGTAACACCTCTCGCGTTTGCGATGCACACCCAGTCCACCCTTCGCGAACGCGTGCTTCTCTTCGTGAATGCGAAGAGCAAATATTGCCAGCCTCCCAGTTCCTCTTCGCGAACGCGAGGCTCCACTCGCGAACGGGAATGAAGGAAACCAGATGGTGCATCAGAAAAATTCCAGCAGAGTTCCAGGTCCAAAATCCAATCTGTTAACCATCCCAAACTCACCCGAGCCCCTCGGGACCTCAACTAAATATACCAACAAGTCCTAAAACATCATACGGACTTAGTCGAACCCTCAAATCACCTCAAACAATGCTAAAACCATGAATTACACCCCAATTCAAGCCTAATGAACTTTAAAATTTCTCCAAACGACTCTGGAACCTATCAAATCACGTCCGATTGACCTCAAATTTTGCACACAAGTCATAAATGACATAACAGAGGTATTCCAATTTTCAGAATCGGATTCCGACCCCGATATCAAAAATTCAACCCTTCTGTCAAACTTCTCAAAAATTAAACTTTCGGCATTTCAAGCCTAATTCCTCGACGGACTTCCAAATAATATTTTGGACATGCTCCTAAGCCCAAAATCACCATACGGAGCTATTGGAATCATCAAAATTCAAACCCAAGGTCGTTTATACATAGGTCCATATCCGGTCCACTTTTCTAACTTAAATTTTTTAATTATGAGACTAAGTGTCTCATTTCACTCCGAGTACCTTCCGGACCCGAACCAACTAACCCGATATAACACAATATAGCTGAATAACACAAACAAAAGTAGAAATGGAGAAAACGGGGCTATAACTCTCGAAACGACCGGCCGGGTTATTAGAAATACCATGCGTTATTGTGAAAATTAGGCCTTTTGAAAATGTTGGAGTGTAAGAATTTGGTCTTAAAGTTTACAAATATAGATAAAAGAAATAATCTCAAATGAGATGGTGTTGTCGGGCATATCTCAAATGCGGTAACGTGGGATCAGCCGTGAGTATATGTGTAAAAGTAAAATCATCAATTTGGTAACCTCAGAATAGTTCGTAGCACATTCGAGGACGAACGTTTGTTTAAGAGGTGGAGAATGTAACGACCCGACTTGTCGTTTAAAGAATTAACACCCCGTTCGGTGACTTAAGGTCTCGAGCAGCTTCGTAATATGTATTATGACCCGCGGGTGTGGTCAAGTTTGATTTACTGAAGATTAAGAATTAAATTAAAAGAACAATCCTTATTTAGAAGCTTAAATTGAAAGAGTTGACCGGAGAGTTGACTTTTGAGTAAACGACCCCGGAATGGAATTGCGATGATGGCAATAGCTTCGTATGATGATTTTGTACTTGGGCGTATATTCAGATTTGGATTTGGAAGTCCGTAGGAAAATTAGACACATTTTGGCAAAAATTAGAAAATAGAAGATTTAAGAAAGTGCAACCGAAGGTTGAATTTTTTGTAACGAGGTCGGATTTTTTGAATATTTAAATAGCTTCGTTATATCATTTATGACTTGTGTGCAAAATTTAAAATCATTCTGGATTGATTTGATATATTTCGGTACAAGATAGAGAATTTGAAAGTTCAAAGTTTAAAGATTTTGATTTGAGGTGCGATTCGTCGTTTTGATGTTATTTGATGTGATATTAGGCCTCGAGTAAGTCCGTAATATGTTTTGAGACTTGTTGATATGTTCGGACGGGGTCCCGGCGGCCTCGGGTTTGATTCAGGGTGGTTCCGGACTAAGTTTGGGTATTTTGATGTTGCTGGTTGCTGGTTCTAGTGTTGTTCTTCGCGTTCGCGAGGAGCCTCTCGCGTTCGCAAAGAAGGATTTTGCTGTTGGGACTTTGTTCTTCGCGTTCGCGAAGAGGTTCTCGCGTTCGCAAAGAAAAGAAATTTACTGTTCGTCGTCTGACTTTGGAGGCTCATATCTCGCAATCTATTAGGAATTTGGAGATGATCCAAAAATGAAAGTTGTATCCCTTTGTGTTTAGTTTTCAGAAAGGTAAACCATCTTTTATTTGGAGTTGTGTACAAAATATTATGGTGGATAACCTATAGGCTATCTGGGAAGAGTTTGGAAATATCTGTTGCACATGGATGACTTTGGAAGATTATATCTCGTAATATATAAGGAATTGGGAAATGAGCAACAAATGAAAGCTATAGCCCATGGAGTCTAGTTTTCAGAAAGTCACACCATTCATCATTTGGAGTTTTGTATAAAGTGTTATGACCATTATACTAGAGTCTCTCTGAGAAAAGTTTGAAAATGGCTTTTGAAGTATTTTTTCATCGCGAACATGAGGGGAGTGTCACGAACGCGAAGAACAAACCCCTGGGCAGCAGAATAAAGTCTAAATTTGTCTCATTCTTCCATTTTTGGACCAAGGAAGCTCGGGTGAGGCAACGTTTTCGAGAGTTTTTCAAGGAAAACATTGGGGTAAGAATTCCTAACTTGATTTTGGTTAAATTACATGAATCTATTGTTGTTTTTATCAATAAATTAGTGAATTATGTTGAAACTGGTAGAAATCCTCTAGACGTTAATTTAAGAATTAAAGGGCGATCCGTTATCGGAATTTGATAATTTTGGTATGATTGAACTCGTATCGGAATGGGTGTTCGGATTTCGTAACAAAATTTGTCAGGTTCCGAAGGGTGGGCCACGCGCTGTCTTTTTAGAATAAAATATTAAGTTGGTGTTTTATTATCCGGAGTTGTTTTCGATGAATTTTAATGAAGTTATACAATTAATTTGGATAGATTTGAGCCGTCCGGAGGTCAATTCAAGCAAGAAGGCTATTTTGGAATATCGTCCTAACTTCAAAAAGGTACTTGTCTTGCCTAACCTTGAGTGGGGGAATTACCCCTTAGGTATCGGGTCTTATGTGCCGTTTGTGAAATGTGAAAAGCCGTGTACGCGTGGTGATGAGTACGTACTCGGGCTTATATGTGCAAAATATATTGGGTTAAAGTCTTAGGCATATTGTGTAGTAAATTGGATATTTGTTAGCATTTATTAAATCATCTGTTAGTCATGCCTCAATTCGCATTTATTGAATTTGTTTTTATATGACGATTTGATGTGAATGTTACCTGTATATTTATATGAATTCCGTGAGTTTGATGGTTTGATATTCTTGGACTTTAATTCCATTATGAATTTTTTCTATGCAAATAATTAATTAAACAAGCTTAAGAAGAAGCGTTAATATAATTATAAAATTTGGATTTATGAAGGTGATGCCCTATGCTGATTATTTTCTATCTTTGTTGATTGTTTTAGAGATTTTATATACATTGTGTGGAGCCTCGGGCTATTTGTTATGAAATTAATTGATTTTGTTATATCTTTGGAATTGGTTGTCTCTATTGGGCAAATCGTGATATGAATTGATTTTGTATGTTGCCGTGATTATATTCTGTTTAAATTGTGGTGTTATTTGAGATATTATTTTGAGGACATAAGGGTGGCATTTCACTGTTGATATTATGTGGGTATAAGGGTGGAATTTTACTGTTATTATGTGTGTTGGAATATTGTCTGGGCGGAGCGATAAGGGTGGATATAGGAGCGATAAGGGTGGCAATAGGAGCGATAAGGGTGGCTATTGATATTATTAGGAATGAAGGATAAGGGAGGATATTATAGGAGTGATAAGGGTGGCTATAGGAGAGATAAGGTTGGCTATTGTCAGGGATGATATGTGATGATGTGGAGTGGTTGCATTGGCGATTTTATGTGATGATGTGATTTTCCTTGTGTTTATTTTTATACCTTGTGCAATTTGTCTTGTTGTTGGTAAATTGATAATTATCTGATTTATGTTGAAATTGGGAACCTGTGGCTCTTTCCATGCGGATTATGAAAAACAATTTGGGCACGAGGTGCCGTGAGTAAATAATGATGATATTGGCACGTGAATTGTTCGTGCAGTCGAAATATGAAACGTGGGCACGAAGTGCAGGAGAAAATATGATGGTTTTCTTATTGGCACGCGAACTGTCCGTGCAGATGTAATATGAAATATGGGCACGAGGTGCCGGGAAAATATGATGATTTAATTATGGGCACGAAGTGCCGTGAAAATATAAAAAGGGCTGAGACCCGTATTTTTATGACTATGAAATGAGGTATCACATGGTGAATTTTAATTGAAAGAATTATATTCAAAATATTTATTTTGATGGATTTTTATTCAAAAAGTAGTATTTGAAGGAATTGTATTTGAAAGATATTTATTTGAGGAAATTATATTTGAAAACAATTTATTGAAAGAATTATATTTGAAAGATATTTATTTGAGGAAATTATATTTGAAAGTGAGTTATTTGGAAGAATTATATGTGAAAGATATTTATTTGAAGAACTTGATTTAATTGGGTGTACTTGTTATTTGTTGAGAAATATTAATAGTGTTCTTGTTGTGATGTCGGACATATCATTGGTTGATTTGTGTTGCCCTTATTGTTATTTGTTTCCTATTATTTTGTATACTATATTACACAGGTTATTAGACTAGTGAGTGTCTTGATTGTACCCCGTCTCTACTCCACTGAGGTTAGTCTTGATACTTACGGGGTACTGACCGTGGTGTACTCATACTACACTTCTGCACATTTTTGTGTAGAGCCAGGTATTGGAGCTATCAGACTCGAACAGAGTCAAAGTACGATCGCAAGGATTCAAGGTAGAGCTGTTGGGTCATCGCAGTCCCTTGAAGTCTTTTCATTTTTATTGTACTGTTAAATTATCAATCAAACAGTATTGAGTATTCGATCCTTGAGATCATTCCATGTATTCAGTTAGAGTTCGTGACTCAGTACTACCAGTCTTTGAGCTTGTTATATTCATATTTGTTCCGCTTTTGGTTTTGACATTAGTATGTAATTATATGTTTTAAAAAAAAATGGCTTCGAAATGTAATGGAAATCGGCTTACCTAGTCTTAGAGACTAGGTGCCATCACGATGTCTGTGGCGGTATTTTGGGTCGTGACATAATTCATCTTTCATGGGTGATGCTGCATGATTTGATTTCTGAAAACCAAGGATCCAATCTCCATTGTTATTTCTGAATACTCCACCTAGTCCAGTTTCCATAGTGGTTTTTGAAAAAGCTCCATCTATATTTAATTTAACAGTACCAATAGGAGGTTTTCCCACTTAATCTCAATCTTGATCTTTTGATCTTTAAAAGGGCTTTTTCGGTAAAGAAGTTAAATTCCCAAGCTTGTTGAAGAACTTTTGTGGCATGAGGATCAAGGTCTAAGTTGTTGAAATTGTTGTTATTCCTATTTTTCCAAAGGTTTCAGATAGAGAAAGGGAAAATGGTTTCCCAACTTGTAGAATAACTAGTATTTTGAATGAATCTATCTTTTAAGTTGACCAGCCAGTGAGAGTTATTGTCGATAGAATGAGTCGGAATGCCCATATTATTCCAAAATCGCAAAGCAGCTGGGCAATGTAGAAAAATATGTTGAATGTCTTCCACATTTTTCTTACAAATCGTGTGAGTGGCATTAATATTGATTCCAATATGAGCTAACAAAGCTCGACAAGGAATGCGACTATGCATGCGTTGCCATAGAAAGTATTTTATTTTGTTAGGGCAGTGGAGGTCCCAAATCCAATTAAAGATCGTGTTAGTAGTGTTTTTAGGATTTAAAAGCTTGTAATATGATTTTGTAATAAAAATCCCATTGGCATTAGGGTCCCGACTCATAATGTCCCTTTTTAGGTCGTTATTAGGTAAATGGAAAGCAATATTTTTAATAATTGTGGAGGGCAATTCAAAGGAAATTTTTGAGACGTCCCACTGACCGTGCTTAATAAGCTTTTTTTGTGGAATGATTTTGGTCATCCCTACTAAGATGACTATATATAAAGCTTCTAAGAGTATTAGAGTTGTAAATCAACTTAGAGGGCCACATATTGATTTTGGAGGAAAAGCATGGGTGCCACATTGTACCTTCGTTATAAATTTTTCAGCCTTTAAGAATAGCCTTCCAAATAAATGAGGTGTTAATATTAGACTTTTTCAGGGCACACTTTAGAGAAATAAGTTGTGCCCAAGGGGAAGAGGGATTTTGCAAGAGTCTCCAAGTGAGGCTTGTTAACAAGGCGAGCTTTTTAGACGCAGCTGAGCGGATACCAAGTCCACCCTCTACTTTATCCTTTGTGACAGTTTGCCAATTAACAAGGTGTAATTTTCTAGAAGAGTTGGTGGATCCCCAGATAAAATCCCTTTATATTTTATCTATTTGTTTTAGGATTATGGTGGGGAGCAACGTATATTGCATGGAATGGGTAGGAATAGCACTTAAGGTACTTGTGGCCAATGTTGTCCTTCCAACCATATTTAAGAAAGAAGATTTCCAATGGAACAGTCTAGTGCGCAATTTGTCTAGTACAAATTGAAAATATTTAGGCTTTGGATTGTGATTATGGATTGGAAAGCCAAGGTATTTACCAAAATCATGACTTAATCTTATACCGAAAAGATTTGTGAAATAAGAGGTAATTGACAAAGGACAATTTTTTGAGAAGATGATTTTTGATTTTAAGTAATTTATGGAAAGCCTGGATTCTTGACTGAAAAGGTCCATGCATAATTTTATGCATTGACCAATTTTTTAGTTTGCCTTTCCCATTAGAGTAATATCATCCGCAAAAGGATATGACAGAAACAAAGACCCTTGTGAATTGCTTTAATGGGGTCCCAACACATAATGTCTACTTGGTGATTAATGAGACGTAAGAGTAATTCAAGACAAAGGATAAAGATATATGGAGATATAGGATCTCTTTGGCATATACCTTGACTGGGACTAAAGGCGTTTGTTCTAGAACCATTTACCAGGATCCCCATGGTGCTAGCACATATACATTGCATGATTAATTTAGTCATTTTAAAGGAAAATTTTGTAATGACCCGACTAGACGTTTTGAGTATTTACGCTCCTTTCAACTATTTGAAGACTTGAATAACTTCCTACGAGGTATTATGACTTATGTGAATTATCAGTTTTAGTTTTAAGGTATTTCGGAATTAGCTTAGAAGAATGAATTTCATGTTGGAAGTTTAAGTTGAAATAGTTGACCGGGTATTGACTTATGTGTAAACGACCCCGGAATAGAGTTTTGATGATTCCAATAGCTTCGTATGGTGATTTTGGACTTAGGAGCGTGTCCGAAAAAATATTTGAAAGTCCGTAGTAGAATTTGGCTTGAAATGGCTAAAATAGAAAGTTAAGTTTGGAAGTTTGATCGGGGAGTTGACTTTTTGATATCGGGGTCGAAATCTGATTCTGGAAATTTGAATAACTTCGTTATGTAATTTATGACTTGTGTGCAAAATTTGAAGTCATTCTGGATTTATTTGATGTGTTTCGGCACAAGATATAGAATTTGAAAGTTCAAAATTCATAGATTTTGATTTGAGGTGTGATTCGACGTTTTGATATTATTTGATGTGATTTGAGGCCTCGAGTAGGTCTGTATTATATTATGGAACGTGTTGGTATATTTGGTTGAGGTCCCGAGGGGTTTGGGTGTATTTTTGGATCATGGGTTGAGAGATTAGTAAAGTTAAGAAATTTAGGAGTTTGTCCATGTTCAATATCGGGTCAAGACAATATATTTTCAGTGTTTTGAGTGTGCGATCAGGTCCGTAGCGTATTTTATAACTGAAATTCATATATGGTTTATGTCCGGAAGGTTCCGGATGAGTTTCGGGGTGAGTTTTGAGCGAGTTTGGACATTTTGGCACTTCAGAGGAAAAATGCACACCGCAGAGGACAAGTGCGGACCGTACAATTTTGTGTGCGGCCGCACTCCACCTAGTGCGGACCGCACAATTCTGTCTGCGGCCGCACTCCAGGGAGTTCTGCAGATTCGTCGGTCCGACTTCGGAAGCTTATATCTTTTGATCTACAAAGAATTATGAGATGATTCAAAAACAAAAGTTGTATTCCTTCGTGTCTAGTTTCCAGAAAGGCAAAGAAGTCATCATTTGGACATCTATAGAGAAAGTTATAGCCAAAATACTATGTCGTGGCAGTGCAGTCACCAAAATGTGCGGCCGCACCATTTTTGTGCGACCGCAGGAGCTGGGATGCGCGGTCGCACTTGGAATTGTGCGGACCGCGCATGGTGAGTACTATATAACCGAGGCTTAGGTTATTATTTTATTTTTGGACCTTGGGAGCTCGGTTTGAGATGATATTTCATGGGGTTTTCAAGAAATTCATCGGGGTAAGTGATTCTAACTCAGATTTGGTTAACATAGATGAATATATCGTTGTTTTCATCATGTAATCAGTATTTTGAGATGGAAATTTGGGGAAAATTGTAGAAATTTCATAAAATAAATTTTTGGGATTTGAACACCGATTCGGAGTCGGATTTGAGTGAAATTAGTATGGTTGAACTCATAATTGAATGAGTTATCGGATTTTATAACTTTTGTTGGGTTCCGAGATGTGGGCCCCACGGCCGATTTTTGAGTTAAATTTCGGATATTTATGGAAAATTAGTATTTTCTTATGGAATTAATTCCACTGAATTTTATTGACTGAAACGAATTAATTGTGACTAGATTCGAGGCATTCGGAGGCCAATTTGCGAGGCAAGGGCATAGCAGAGTAAAGAATTTCACACTCTGAGGTAAGTAACAGTTTTAAATCTGGTCCTGAGGGTATGAAACCCTGGATTTTTGTGTCATGTGATTATTTTGGAGGTGACGCACATGATAGGTGACGAGCATGTGGGTATGCACCGAGGGGATTGTGACTAGGTCCATCCCGTGGAAACTGTAAAGTTGAATGACTTGTTGAGAGTTATGTGCTCTCTATGTGTTGTGGAAATTTGACTGTAAGTCATATTAGAAACTATGTTTAGGCTATATGTTGGTACAGTTGGGACCCACAGAGGTCGTGTACATGTTGAACTATCTGCTATATTGTTGTTTTGTACTCAGTCATAGTTTACTTGATTATTTTCTCCCATTCTCTATTGTTCATTATTGATGCATCATATCATTGTTGATTGGGCTGATTTCATGATTTGTTGAGAGCCCGAGAGACTGGAGAGATTTGTGACTGAGCGAGGCCGAGGGCCTGATTGTGAGATATTATGTTATAGCACGTGAGTTGTCCGTGCAACACGTGAGTTGTCCGTGAGGATCCTTATATTATACTATAGCACGTGAGTTGTCCGTACAGCACGTGAGTTATCCGTGCGGATCCTTATTTTATACTATAGCATGTGAGGTGTCCGTGCAGCACGTGAGTTGTCATTGCGGATCCTTATATTATACTATAGCACGTGAGTTATTCGTGCAGCACATGAGTTGTCCGTGCGGATCCTTATATTATACTATAGCACGTGACTTGTTCGTGTAGCACGTGACTTGTCCGTGTGGATCTATATATTTATACTATGGCATGTGAGTTGTCTGTGCAGCATGTGAGTTGTCCGTGCAGATTATAGCGCTTGGACTGTAGGAGCCCCTCCGGAGTCTGTACACCCCCAGTGAGCGCGGATACCCATTGAGTGTGAGTGCTGAGAGCTGAGAGCCGAGTGGTTGAGTTGTTGTGACGAGTTGAGTGACTGATGCCCTGAGGGGCTATACTTGCTTTTTATTTATTGTTGCACTTAGTTGCTATTTATCATTGTTGTGAAATTCTCTAAAAGATTTTATATCTGGATTACATGAACTTGAACTGTATAAATTGACTTGACTTAAACTGCTAGATTTGAAAGCATGTCTACTCTCTGTTGGAAATTACTGGAAATGAACTATAATTGTGTAGCTCGTCACTATCTTCAGTTTCTTATTTATTATTGTTACTTGTTGAGTTGGTTGTACTCATACTACACCATGCAGTTCATATGCAGATCCAGGTATTCCCGTACATAGCAGGTGTTGATCCTTTCGCGCAGTTGATTTTTCAGAGATTCTGAGGTAGCTGCCGTGTTCCGCAGACCTTGTCTCTCCTTCTCTATTTTCTTGTTTACTGTATTTGGTCTCAGACTATTATAGACAGTATTTTCCAGACTTGTAATCATATTAGATGCTCATGTACTCAGTGACACCAGGTTTTGGGAGTATTTGTATCGGTATTTGCGAGATTTGTTGATTGTATTTAAATATTAAATTTCCAATCTTAAAAAATATGAGAGTTTATTGAGATTGTCGGCTTGTCTAGTATTGAGATAGGCGCCATCACGACGGGTGAGATTTTGGGTCGTGACAAATTTGAAGTATCTTAGAGTTCTATAGAAAAAAGACCACTCTAGTCTATCAAAAGCCTTTTTAGGTCTATTTTTATCAACATGTCAAATTTTGATCCTTTAAAACTACGGAGATTAGTCATAATTTTCTGGATAATAATAGCATTGTCACTAGCTCTTCTATTCTTAATAAAACTGGATTGGAGTGGGCTAATGAGATATGGGAGGAAAGGTTTGAGTCTAGTAGCAATAATCTTGGTAATGATTTTATAAGAAGTATTACATAATCCAATAGGCCTGAAATATTTGAGATTATTTGCATTAGCAAATTTTGGTATGAGGCATATATAGGTTTCATTAGTACCTGCAGGAAAGGTTTGGGTTTCAAGCACATTATGACAATAATTAATAACTGAATCACCAATAATGTGCCAATACTTTTGATAGAAAAAGGGGTGTATGCCATCTGGACCTGAAAAAATAGCCTTTAGTAATTTCATTGTTCGATAGAGGCATATCAAGGCTAGTTAAATCTAAAGAGTTATGGTATGTGAGGTCTTTCAGGATCGCATTTCTGTGGGTGATGGATTTGGAAGTATTAAAGGCATTTTGAAAGTAAGTGTAGGTATGGTCTAGGATTAAATTAGGGTCTGAAATCCATTTACCACTATCATTTGTGAAATACATAATAGCATTACGATGTTTACGATTAGAGGCCATTATGTGATAAAATTTTGTGTTGGAATCACCATCATTAAGCCAAGAAATTCTAGAATGGAGTGTCCAAAATTCTTGTTCCATATTAAGAATATTATTGTACTCTAGTTGTAATTGGGATTCTAATTCTTGTAAGAAAATACTCTTCTGGTATGAAGGGGAAGATTGAATCCCATTCAGACGAGCTAATAACCTTTTTTTCTTTTTGAAAATATCCCCAAATGTCTCATCTTCCCAAATGCTAACTTCCTCTTTAAAGATTTTATGGGCATTAATCAGGTCGTTATTAGTCCAACAATGCTTGACAATATTAATAAACTCAGGGTGTCTACACCAAATAGTCTCCAATATAAAGGGTTTCCCACTGTAATTCACATTCCTAGGGGTGAGTTAAATTAGTAAGGGATTATGGTCCGAATGAGTCTTAGGGAGGTGTATAACCACAACCTTAGGAAATAAATTCAACCAATCATTATTAACAAAAATTCTATCAAGCCTTTCCATAATTAGGCCCTTAGAATTTTTTCTATGATTAGACCAAGTATATTTGCATCCCTTATATCCTAAAACCATAAGGTTACAATTATTGATATTATTCCATAAGGAGTTACTACGTCTACGGTTGATGGGGTTTCCTCTGAATTTATCATTAACACTAAAGGTGTCGTTAAAATCACCCCCTAATAGCCAAGGGCCTTTATAATTACTATGAATATTTTCTATGTTCTGCCATAATACACGTCTTTTATCTAGTTTAGTACTAGCATAGATAGAGGAAAATAGCCAAGTTGTATGGGTAGGGAGTACCTCAACAGTGGCATGGATTTCTTGGTTCCTCCTAACAAAGTTGTGAACTTTCACAATACTAGAATCCCATAAGATAACCATTCCTCCAGCTTGTCCCTCTGTTGGGACTTCAATCATCTCCGAGAACGCAAAGTCATTTAAGATGGAAACATAATTTTCCATATGAGTTTCCAACAGTGCCACTGTCACGACCCAATTTCCCCTCCGTGTGACATCGTGACGGCACCTAGTCTCTACAACTAGGTAAGCCTAACATTTTGCGGAATAATGAAATGAAAACATAAATCTAACCAACTATTAAAAAATACACAACAAATCCCAAAACCCGGAATATCGTGAATCACAAACTACAGAAGAAAAATCAAGTGTCTCAATAGATCAGAGTCAAAAAAAATACAGAAGATAATGGACATGGGGATATACCTTGAAGTCTCAGTAGCTGTCCTGGCTCACTAATAGTGCGACTGATAAGGAGCACCTAGATCTGCATATGAAAAACATGTGCAGAGAGTAGCATGAGTACACCACAATCGGTACCCAGTAAGTGTCAAGTCTAGCCTCGGTCTAGTAGTGACGAGGTCAGGTCAGGGCCCAACCGGTAAACATATAATAAAACAAGATAGAGTGTAATACCGCAGAAAAATAAAGGCTAAAATTTAACAAGAATAAAATCATAGAAGGTAACCGCTCAGTACACAGAAACACAATAGGGGATCTCCCGAGATACCGTCTCGTAGTCCCAAATGCGGGACGCTCATCGCGAACGCATAGGCTATCGTACCTGGAACCTATCTGACCGTTGACTCTACGCGAACGCGAGGTTCATATCGCGAACGTGTAGCCTTAGTGTTCCATACCTTCGCAAACGCGAGAACGACATCGAGAATGCAAAGAATAAACTCATCTGCCTTTCTCAGATGCTCTACGCGAACGCAAGACCTCTCTCGCGAACGCGATGAAGGATTATCTGCAACAAAAATACCAGAAATCTGCGATCTTTCAAGTCCAAAAACTAGTCCGTTAAGCACCCGAAACTCACCTGAGGCCCCCGGGACCTCGACCAAATATACCAACCAATCCTAAACACCATACGAACTTAGTCGAGCCCTCAAATCACATCAAATAATGCTAAAATCACGAATTACCCTCCAATTCAAACTTAAAGAACTTGAAACTTCAAAACTCTACAATTGATGTTGAAACCTATCAAACCACGTCCGATTGAACTCACATTTTGCACACAAGTCATAATCAATATTACGGACCAACTCTAACTTCCGAAATAGGAATCCGACCCCGATATCAAAATTTTCACTCCCGGTCCAAATCTCCAAAAATTTGACTTTCGCTATTTCAAGCCTAAACAAGCTATGGACCTCCAAAATACAATCCAGACACGCTCCTAAGTCCAAAATCACCCAACGGAACTAACAGGACCGACGAAACTTCATTTCGGAGTCGTCTTCATATAGTTCTGACTAAAGTCAAAATCCTAAGACTTAAGCTCCCGTTTTAGGGACTAAGTGTCCCAACACACTCCGAAACCAAAAATAAAACCTTTCGGCAAGTCACATAAGCAGAAAAGGGTAAGGGAAAAATAGTAAAGAGGGAATCGGGGCTAATACACTCAAAACGACCGGCCGGGTCATTACAACCACCATGCATGGTTTATGGGTATTGACCATTTCTCTAAAATTAATACGAAAGTTATCATTTTTACCACCCCGTATGTTCCAGATAATGATATTAGTTAGTAGATACATCATCTCTGCTTGGTTGTTAATTGAGCCATAATTTTTCATATTTTATCAGTTACATTATTTTTCTATTTTGTCTTCTTCCTCCTTTTTTCTTGTGCTCCTTTTTCTGCTCCTTCTCCCAGAAGTGCATTTGACTAACAAATGGTGATGTTATTGTAACGACCCGGCCGATAATTTTGAGTATTATAATACTATTCCCCCATTTACTGCTCAATTAATGCTTTATAATTATTTTATGACTTGCCGGGGTAGTTGGTCTGGGTCCGAAAGGAATTCGGAGTGAAATGAGACACTTAGTCTCATAATTGAAAATTTTAAGTTAGAAAAGTGACCGGATGCGGACTTATATGTAAATGACCTCGGATTAGAATTTTGATGATTTCAATAGCTCTGTATGGTGATTTTGTACTTAGGTGTGTGTCCGAAAAATTATTTGGAGGTCCGTGGTAAAATTAGGCTTGAATTGCCTAAAGTTGTAATTTTGGGAAGTTTGATTGGGGGTTGACTTTTTGATATCGGGGTTAGAATCTGATTTTGAAAATTGGAATACCTCCGTTATGTCATTTATGACTTGTGTGCAAAATATGAGATCAATTGGACATGATTTGATAGGTTCCGGAGTCGTTTGTAGAAACTTGAAATTTCAAAATTTATTAGGCTTGAATTGGGGTATGATTCGTGGGGTATGAGATCAATTGGACATGATTTGATAGGTTCGACTAAGTTTGTATGATATTTTGGGACTTGATGGTATGTTTGGTTGAGGTCCCGGGGGGGCTCGAGTGAGTTCTGGGGGTTAACGGATCATTTTTTGCCTTGGTGAGATTGCTAATATCTGCTGCTGCATTTTTCTGATTTTCTTTTTCGCGTTTGCGATTGGGCCCTCGCATTTGCGAAAAGTGTTTTCTGAGTGTGAGGTTTTGTTCTTCGTGTTCGCGAAGGGAAGGACGCAAACGCGAAGGTATGGTATGTGTGTGCATCGCGAACACGTGAGTGGTGTCGCATTCGCGAAGAGGAGTGAGGCTATTGGGGACCCTAGGTCCTTGTTATACGCGTTCACGGGGTTGTGGTCGCATTCGCGAAGGTCTGAGCTGGTAAAGCTTCGCATTCGCGAAGCCACAGTCACGTTCGCGAAAGGTTAAATTTGTGGGCAGTCGAGTTGTGCTTCGCGAATACGAGGGACCTGTCGCGTTCGCGAAGAAGAGAGGCCTGGACAGAAAGATTAAGTTCAAAAAATGGGACTTCGTCCTATTTTCCATTTTTAATGACTTGGAGCTCAGATTGAGACAATTTTTGGGAGATTTTCAGAGTAAACAACGGGGTAAGTGTTCTTAACTCAATATTGGTTAAATTACCTGAATCCATGGTTGTTTTTATTATTTAATTGGTGAATTAAGTTGGAAAAGTTTGAAAACCCTCTTGGATAAATTTGAGGATTTGAGGGCCGAATTGTTATCAGAATTTAATAATTTTGTTATGGTTAGACTCGTGGTTGAAAGGGCATTCATATTTTGTAACTTTTGTCGGGTTCCAAGACTTGGGCCCCACAGGCGATTTTTGAGCCAAAATTGGAATGTTTATAGAAAAATTGTATTTTTATATGGAATTAATTCCAATAAATTTTATTGATTGAAACTAATTATTTGTGACTAGATTCGAGGCATTCAGAGGCCGATTTGTGAGGCAAAAGCATAGCAGAGTAAAGAATTTCACGCTCTGAGGTAAGTAACAGTTTTAAATCTGGTCCTGAGGGTATGAAACCCCGGATTTTGTGTCATGTGATTATTTTGGAGGTGACGCACATGCTAGGTGATGGGCATGTGGGCGTGTGGGCGTACACTGAGGAGATTGTGACTTGGTCCGTCTCGTGGAAACTGTAAAGCTGAATAACTTGTTGATAGTTATGTGCTCTCTATGCGTTGTGGAAATTTGACTATAAGTCATGCTAGAAACCATGCTTAGGCTATATGTTGGTATTGTTGAAACCCACAAAGGTTGTATACATGTTGAATTATCTGCTTAAATTGTTGTTTTGTACTCAGTCACAGATTACTTAATTATTTTATCTCAGTCTCTATTATTCATTATTGATGTATCATATCATTGTTGTTTGGGCTGATTTTATGACTGTTGAGAGCCCGAGAGACTCGAGAGCTTTATGACTAAGTGAGGCCGAGGGCCGGATTGTGAAATATTATACTATAGCACGTGAGTTGGCTGTGCAGCACATGAGTTGGCCGTGCAGATCCTTATAATATACTATAGCACGTGAGTTGATCGTGCAGCACGTGAGTTGGCCGTGCGGATACTTATATTATACTACAGCACGTGAGTTGGCCATGCAATACGTGAGTTGGCCGTGCGAATCCAGATATTTATATTATGGCATGTAAGTTGTTCGTGCAGCACGTGATTTGTCCGTGCAGCACGTGATTTATCCGTGCAGATTATAGCGCTTGGGCTGTAGGAGTCTGTACACCCCCAGTGAGCGCGGGTACCTATTGAGTGTAAGTGTTGAGGGCTGGGAGCCCAGTGAGTGATTATTGTCTTGAGAGGTTGTACTTATTTTTCATTGGTTGATGGACTTAGTTGCTATCTGTTATTGTGGTGAAATTTCTGAAAGATTCTATATTCGGATGATATGAACTTGAATTGTATAAAATTAATTTGATTTAAACTGCCAGATTTGAAAGCTTATTATTACTGTGGATCGTGTGTATCGGTCATGTGTGGTAATATTGGGGAACTGGAGACTAGAGTTGATCTCTTATTACTCGGTATGGTTGATTTCGATGTAATCCTGGGTATGGATTGGTTATCTCCATGTCATGCTATTTTGGACTGTCACGCAAAAATCGTGACGTTGACGATGCTGGGGTTGCCAAAGGTTGAATGGAGGGGTTCTCTAGATCTTGTTCCTAGTAGGGTAATTTCTTATTTGAAGGCCCAACATATGGTTGGAAAGGGATGCTTGTCATATTTGTCCTTTGTGAGAGATGTTAATGCAGATACTCCTATTATTGATTCAGTACCGGTCATGCAAGACTTTTCGGATGTATTTCCTGCAGACCTGCCAGGTATGCCACCCGACAGGGATATTGATTTCGGTATTGACTTGGTGCAGGGCATTCGGCCCATTTATATTCCTCTGTATCGTATGGCACCAGCTGAGTTAAAAGAATTGAAAGAGAAACTGCAGGAACTCCTTGAGAAGGGGTTTATTAGGCCTAGTGTGTCACCTTGGGGTGCACCGGTTCTATTTGTGAAAAAGAAAGATGGTACTATGCAGGTGTCCATTGATTATAGGCAGTCGAACAAAGTTACAATCAAGAATAAATATCTATTGTCGCGTATTGATGACTTATTTGACCAGCTTCAGGGAGCGAGGGTGTTCTCCAAAATTGATTTGAGGTCTGGGTATCACCAGTTGAAAATTCGGGATTCGGATATTCTAAAGACGGCATTCAGGACTCGTTATGGCCACTATGAATTTCTTGTGATGTCTTGTGGGCTGACCAATGCCCCAGCGGCATTTATGCATTTGATGAATAGTGTATTCTGGCCATATCTTGATTTATTTGTCATGGTATTTATTGATGATATTATGGTGTACTACACTTGGGTATTGTATTACAGAGGCTGAGAAAGGAGAGACTTTATGCCAAATTCTCTAAGTGTGAGTTCTGGCTTAGTTCGGTGGCATTCTTGGGACATATAGTGTCCGGTAAAGGAATTAAGGTGGATCCAAAGAAAATAGAGGTAGTTCAGAATTGGCCCAGACCATCTTCAGTTATTGAGATTTGAAGTTTTCTCGGCTTGGCCGATTATTATCGTTGCTTCGTAGAAGGTTTCTTGTCTATTGCATCGCCTATGACTAAATTGACCCAGAAAGGTGCTCTGTTCAGGTGGTCGGATGAATGCGAAGAGAGCTTTCAGAAGCTCCAGACAGCTTTGACTACAGCTCCAGTATTGGTGTTTCCTACAGGTTCAGAGTCTTATACTATGTATTATGACGCGTCGCGTATTGGTCTCGGCACAGTGTTGATGCAAGACGGTAGGGTGATTGCCTATGCATCCAGACAATTAAAGGTACATGAGAAGAATTATCCAGTCAACGATCTTGAGTTAGCAGCCATTGTTCATGCGTTGAAAATTTGGCGGCATTACTTGTATGGTGTCCAATGTGAGGTATATACCGATCATCGGAGTCTACAAAATTTTCTTAAACAGAAGGATCTTAATTTGCGGCAGCGAAGGTGGTTAGAGTTGCTTAAAGATTATGATCTCACCATTTTCTATCATCCCGGAAAGGCCAATGTAGTGGCCGATGCCTTGAGATGTAAGGCGGAGAGTTTGGGCAGCTTAGCATCCTTACCAGTAACAGAGAGGCCTTTGGCCTTGGATGTTCAGGCCTTGGCCAATCAATTTGTTAGATTAGATGTTTTGGAGACGAATCGAGTTTTGGCTTGTGTGGTTTCCCAGTCTTCTCTGTATGATCGTATTAGAGAACGTCAGTATGATGACCCACATCTGCTTGTTCTTAAGGACACGATTCAGCATGGTGATGCCAAGGAAGTCACTATTGGAGATGACGGTGTATTATGGATGCAGAACAGGCTATGTGTGCCTAATGTAGATGGTTTACATGAGTTGATTCTCCAGGAAGCTCACAGTTCGCAGTACTCCATTTATCCAGGTGCCGCGAAGATGTATCAGGATTTAAGGCAGCACTATTGGTGGAGGCAGATGAAGAAAGATATAGTTGGGTTTCTAGCTCGGTGTCTAAATTGTCAGCAGGTAAAGTATGAGCATCAGAGGCCGGGAGGATTGCTTCAGAGACTTGAAATTCCGGAGTGGAAATGGGGGCGTATTACCATGGATTTCGTAGTTGGGCTCCCACGGACCTTGAGAATGTTTGATGTTATTTGGGTGATTGTAGATCGGTTGACCAAGTCCGCACATTGTATCCCAATTGGTACTAATTATTCCTCGGAGCGATTAGCTAGGATTTATATTCGCGAGATTGTTCGCTTACACGGTGTGTCAGTGTCCATCATTTCAAATCGGGGCACACAGTTTACACCACATTTTTGGAGAGCAGTACAGCGAGAATTCGGCACACAGGTTCAGTTGAGTACAGCATTTCACCCTCAGACGGACGGACAGTCCGAGTGCACTATTCAGATATTGGAGGTTATGTTACGCGCTTGTGTCATTGATTTTGGGAGTTCTTGGGATCAATTTCTGCCACTTGCAGAGTTTGCTTACAATAACAGCTACCAGTCGAGTATTTAGATGGCTCCATATGAGGCTTTGTATGGGAGACGGTGCCGGTCCCTGGTGGGTTGACTTGAGCCGGGTAAGGCTAGGCTATTGGGTACTGAATTGGTTCAGGATGCTTTAGAGAAGGTCAAAGTAATTCAGGAACGGCTTCGCACGGCACAGTCTAGACAGAAGAGTTATGCCGACAAGAAGGTTCGTAATGTTATTTACATGGTTGTGGAGAAGGTTCTACTCAAGATTTCACCCATGAAGGGTGTGTTGAGGTTCGGGAAGAAGGGCAAGTTGAGCCCTCGGTATATTGGGCCTTTTGAGATACTTAAGAAGATTGGAGATATGGCTTATGAACTTGCTTTGCCACCTAGTCTATCAGGTGCTCATCCAGTATTCCATGTATCCATGCTCCGATAATATGTCAGGGATCCGTCTCATATTCTGGATTTCAGTACAGTGCAGCTGGACGGTAATTTGACTTATGATGTGTTGCTCGTGGCTATTTTAGACCGGCAGGTTCGAAAGCTGAGGTCAAAGAACATAGCATCAGTGAAGGTACAGTGGAGAGGCCAGCCATTTGAAGAATCTACTTGGGAGATTGAGCAGGAGATGCGGAACAAATATCCACACCTATTTGTTACTCCAGGTATGATTCTAAACTCGGTCGAGGACGAACATTTATTTAAGAGGGGGAGAATGTAATGACCCGGACGGTCGTTTTGAGTATTATAACCCCATTTCCCCATTTACTACTCAATTTATGCTTTACAGTTGTTTTATGACTTTCCGGGGTGGTTGGTTCGGGTCCGGAAGGAATTCAGAGTGAAATGAGACACTTAGTCTCATAATTAAAATATTTAAGTTAAAAAAGTGACCGGATACGGACTTATGTATAAATGACCTCGGATTTGAATTTTGATTATTCCAATAGCTCTGTATGGTAATTTTGGTCTTAGGAGCGTGTCCGGAAAATTATTTGGAGGTCCGTGGTGGAATTAGGCTTGAATTGCCGAAAGTTGAAATTTTAGGAAGTTTGACCGGGGGATTGACTTTTTGATATCGGGGTCGGAATCAGATTCTGAAAATTGGAATACCTTCGTTATGTCATTTATGACTTGTGTGCAAAATATGAGGTCAATCGTACGTGATTTGATAGGTTCCGGAGTCGTTTGTAGAAACTTGAAATTTCAAAGTTCATTAGGCTTGAATTGGGGTATGATTCGTAATTTTAGCATTGTTTGAGGTGATTTAAGGGTTCGACTAAGTTCGTATGATATTTTAGGACTTGGTGGTATGTTTGGTTGAGGTCCCGGGGGGGCTCGGATGAGTTCCGGGGGGGTTAACGGATCATATTTGGCCTTGGTGAGATTGCTGATATTTGCTGCTGCATTTTTCTGATTTTCTCTTTCGCGTTTGCGACTGGGACCTCGCGTTCGCGAAGAGTGTTTTCTGAGTGTGAGTTTTTGTTCTTCGCGTTCGCGAAGGGGAGGACGCGAACGCGAAGGTATGGTATATGTGTGCATCACGGACGCGTGAGTGGTATCGCGTTCGCGAAGAGGAGTGAGGCTATTAGGGACCCCAGGTCCTTGTTCTACGCGTTCAGGAGGTGGTGGTCGCGTTCGCGAAGGTCTGAACTGGTAAAGCTTCGCATTCGTGAAGTGTTAAATTTGAGGGCAGTCGAGTTGTGCTTCGCAAACGCGAGGGACCTGTCGCGTTCGCGAATAAGAGAGGCCTGGACAGAAAGTTTAAGTTCAGAAAATGGGACTTCGTCCCATTTTCCATTTTTAAAGATTTGGAGCTCGGATTGAGACAAATTTTGGGAGATTTTCAGAGGAAACAATGGGGTAAGTGTTCTTAACTTAATATTGGTTAAATTACCCGAATCCATGGTTTTTTTTATCATTTAATTGGTGAATTAATTTGAAAAAGTTTTAAAACCCTCTTGGATAAATTTGAGGATTTGAGGGCCGAATTGTTATCGGAATTTAGTAATTTTGGTATGGTTTGACTCGTGGTTGAAAGGGCGTTCATATTTTGTAACTTTTGTCGGGTTCCGAGATGTGGGTCCCACGGGCGAATTTTGAGCCAAAATTCGGATTTTGATAGAAAAATTATATTTATATATGAAATTAATTCCAATAAATTTTATTGACTGAAACGAATTATTTGTGACTAGATTCGAGGCATTTGGAGGCCGATTTGCGAGGCAAAAGCATAGCAGAGTAAAAACTTTCACGCTCTGAGTTAAGTAACAGTTTTAAATCTGGTCCTGAAGGTATGAAACCCCAAATTTTGTGTCATGTGATTATTTTGGAGGTGACACACATGCTAGGTGACGGGCGTGTGGGCATGCACCGAGGAGATTTTAACTTGGTCCGTCTCGTGGAAATTGTAAAGCTGAATAACTTGTTGATAGTTATGTGCTCTCTATGCGTTGTGGAAATTTGACTATAAGTCATGCTAGAAACCATGCTTAGGCTATATGTTGGTATTGTTGAAACCCACAAAGGTTGTATACATGTTGAATTATCTGCTTAAATTGTTGTTTTGTACTCAGTCACAGATTACTTAATTATTTTATCTCAGTCTCTATTATTCATTATTGATGTATCATATCATTGTTGTTTGGGCTGATTTTATGACTGTTGAGAGCCCGAGAGACTCGAGAGCTTTATGACTAAGTGAGGCCGAGGCCGGATTGTGAAATATTATACTATAGCACGTGAGTTGGCTGTGCAGCACATGAGTTGGCCGTGCAGATCCTTATAATATACTATAGCACGTGAGTTGATCGTGCAGCACGTGAGTTGGCCGTGCGGATACTTATATTATACTACAGCACGTGAGTTGGCCATGCAGTACGTGAGTTGGCCGTGCGAATCCAGATATTTATATTATGGCATGTAAGTTGTCCGTGCAGCACGTGATTTGTCCGTGCAGCACGTGATTTATCCGTGCAGATTATAGCGCTTGGGCTGTAGGAGTCTGTACACCCCCAGTGAGCGCGGGTACCTATTGAGTGTAAGTGTTGAGGGCTGGGAGCCCAGTGAGTGATTATTATCTTGAGAGGTTGTACTTATTTTTCATTGGTTGATAGACTTAGTTGCTATCTGTTATTGTGGTGAAATTTCTGAAAGATTCTATATTCGGATGATATGAACTTGAATTGTATAAAATTAATTTGATTTAAACTGCCAGATTTGAAAGCTTATTATTACTGTGGATCGTGTGTATCGGTCATGTGTGGTAATATTGGGGAACTGGAGACTAGAGTTGATCTCTTATTACTCGGTATGGTTGATTTCGATGTAATCCTGGGTATGGATTGGTTATCTCCATGTCATGCTATTTTGGACTGTCACGCAAAAATCGTGACGTTGACGATGCTGGGGTTGCCAAAGGTTGAATGGAGGGGTTCTCTAGATCTTGTTCCTAGTAGGGTAATTTCTTATTTGAAGGCCCAACATATGGTTGGAAAGGGATGCTTGTCATATTTGTCCTTTGTGAGAGATGTTAATGCAGATACTCCTATTATTGATTCAGTACCGGTCATGCAAGACTTTTCGGATGTATTTCCTGCAGACCTGCCAGGTATGCCACCCGACAGGGATATTGATTTCGGTATTGACTTGGTGCAGGGCATTCGGCCCATTTATATTCCTCTGTATCGTATGGTACCAGCTGAGTTAAAAGAATTGAAAGAGAAACTGCAGGAACTCCTTGAGAAGGGGTTTATTAGGCCTAGTGTGTCACCTTGGGGTGCACCGGTTCTATTTGTGAAAAAGAAAGATGGTACTATGCAGGTGTCCATTGATTATAGGCAGTTGAACAAAGTTACAATCAAGAATAAATATCTATTGTCGCGTATTGATGACTTATTTGACCAGCTTCAGGGAGCGAGGGTGTTCTCCAAAATTGATTTGAGGTCTGGGTATCACCAGTTGAAAATTCGGGATTCGGATATTCTAAAGACGGCATTCAGGACTCGTTATGGCCACTATGAATTTCTTGTGATGTCTTGTGGGCTGACCAATGCCCCAGCGGCATTTATGCATTTGATGAATAGTGTATTCTGGCCATATCTTGATTTATTTGTCATGGTATTTATTGATGATATTATGGTGTACTACACTTGGGTATTGTATTACAAAGGCTGAGAAAGGAGAGACTTTATGCCAAATTCTCTAAGTGTGAGTTCTGGCTTAGTTCGGTGGCATTCTTGGGACATATAGTGTCCGGTAAAGGAATTAAGGTGGATCTAAAGAAAATAGAGGTAGTTCAGAATTGGCCCAGACCATCTTCAGTTATTGAGATTTGAAGTTTTCTCGGCTTGGCCGATTATTATCGTTGCTTCGTAGAAGGTTTCTTGTCTATTGCATCGCCTATGACTAAATTGACCCAGAAAGGTGCTCTGTTCAGGTGGTCGGATGAATGCGAAGAGAGCTTTCAGAAGCTCCAGACAGCTTTGACTACAGCTCCAGTATTGGTGTTTCCTACAGGTTCAGAGTCTTATACTATGTATTATGACGCGTCGCGTATTGGTCTCGGCACAGTGTTGATGCAAGACGGTAGGGTGATTGCCTATGCATCCAGACAATTAAAGGTACATGAGAAGAATTATCCAGTCTACGATCTTGAGTTAGCAGCCATTGTTCATGCGTTGAAAATTTGGCGGCATTACTTGTATGGTGTCCAATGTGAGGTATATACCGATCATCGGAGTCTACAAAATTTTCTTAAACAGAAGGATCTTAATTTGCGGCAGCGAAGGTGGTTAGAGTTACTTAAAGATTATGATCTCACCATTTTCTATCATCCCGCAATGGCCAATGTAGTGGCTGATGCCTTGAGACGTAAGGCGGAGAGTTTGGGCAGCTTAGCATACTTACCAGTAACAGAGAGGCCTTTGGCCTTGGATGTTCAGGCCTTGGCCAATCAATATGTTAGATTGGATGTTTTGGAGACGAATCGAGTTTTGGCTTGTGTGGTTTCCCAGTCTTCTCTGTATGATCGTATTAGAGAACGTCAGTATGATGACCCACATCTGCTTGTTCTTAAGGACACGATTCAGCATGGTGATGCCAAGGAAGTCACTATTGGAGATGACGGTGTATTATGGATGCAGAACAGGCTATGTGTGCCTAATGTAGATGGTTTACGTGAGTTGATTCTCCAGGAAGCTCACAGTTCGCAGTACTCCATTTATCCAGGTGCCGCGAAGATGTATCAGGATTTAAGGCAGCACTATTGGTGGAGGCAGATGAAGAAAGATATAGTTGGGTTTCTAGCTCGGTGTCTAAATTGTCAGCAGGTAAAGTATGAGCATCAGAGGCCGGGAGGATTGCTTCAGAGACTTGAAATTCCGGAGTGGAAATGGGGGCGTATTACCATGGATTTCATAGTTGGGCTCCCACGGACCTTGAGAAAGTTTGATGCTATTTGGGTGATTGTAGATCGGTTGACCAAGTCCGCACATTGTATCCCAATTGGTACTAATTATTCCTCGGAGCGATTAGCTAGGATTTATATTCGCGAGATTGTTCGCTTACACGGTGTGTCAGTGTCCATCATTTCAAATTGGGGCACACAGTTTACACCACATTTTTGGAGAGCAGTACAGCGAGAATTTGGCACATAGGTTCAGTTGAGTACAGCATTTCACCCTCAGACGGACGGACAGTCCGAGTGCACTATTCAGATATTGGAGGTTATGTTACGCGCTTGTGTCATTGATTTTGGGAGTTCTTGGGATCAATTTCTGCCACTCGCGGAGTTTGCTTACAATAACAGCTACCAGTCGAGTATTTAGATGGCTCCGTATGAGGCTTTGTATGGGAGACGGTGCCGGTCCCTGGTGGGTTGACTTGAGCCGGGTAAGGCTAGGCTATTGGGTACTGAATTAGTTCAGGATGCTTTAGAGAAGGTCAAAGTAATTCAGGAACGGCTTCGCACGGCACAGTCTAGACAGAAGAGTTATGCCGACAAGAAGGTTCGTAATGTTATTTACATGGTTGTGGAGAAGGTTCTACTCAAGATTTCACCCATGAAGGGTGTGTTGAGGTTCGGGAAGAAGGGCAAGTTGAGCCCTCGGTATATTGGGCCTTTTGAGATACTTAAGAAGATTGGAGATATGGCTTATGAACTTGCTTTGCCACCTAGTCTATCAGGTGCTCATCCAGTATTCCATGTATCCATGCTCCGATAATATGTCAGGGATCCGTCTCATATTCTGGATTTCAGTACAGTGCAGCTGGACAGTAATTTGACTTATGATGTGTTGCTGGTGGCTATTTTAGACCGGCAGGTTCGAAAGCTGAGGTCAAAGAACATAGCATCAGTGAAGGTACAGTGGAGAGGCCAGCCATTTGAAGAATCTACTTGGGAGATTGAGCAGGAGATGCGGAACAAATATCCACACATATTTGTTACTCCAGGTATGATTCTAAACTCGGTCGAGGACGAACATTTATTTAAGAGGGGGAGAATGTAATGACCCGGACGGTCGTTTTGAGTATTATAACCCCATTTCCCCATTTACTACTCAATTTATGCTTTACAGTTGTTTTATGACTTTCCGGGGTGGTTGGTTCGGGTCCGGAAGGAATTTAGAGTGAAATGAGACACTTAGTCTCATAATTAAAATATTTAAGTTAAAAAAGTGACCGGATACGGACTTATGTATAAATGACCTCGGATTTGAATTTTGATTATTCCAATAGCTCTGTATGGTAATTTTGGTCTTAGGAGCGTGTCCGGAAAATTATTTGGAGGTCCGTGGTGGAATTAGGCTTGAATTGCCGAAAGTTGAAATTTTAGGAAGTTTGACCGGGGGATTGACTTTTTGATATCGGGGTCGGAATCAGATTCTGAAAATTGGAATACCTTCGTTATGTCATTTATGACTTGTGTGCAAAATATGAGGTCAATCGTACGTGATTTGATAGGTTCCGGAGTCGTTTGTAGAAACTTGAAATTTCAAAGTTCATTAGGCTTGAATTGGGGTATGATTCGTAATTTTAGCATTGTTTGAGGTGATTTAAGGGTTCGACTAAGTTCGTATGATATTTTAGGACTTGGTGGTATGTTTGGTTGAGGTCCCGGGGGGGCTCGGATGAGTTCCGGGGGGGTTAACGGATCATATTTGGCCTTGGTGAGATTGCTGATATTTGCTGCTGCATTTTTCTGATTTTCTCTTTCGCGTTTGCGACTGGGACCTCGCGTTCGCGAAGAGTGTTTTCTGAGTGTGAGTTTTTGTTCTTCGCGTTCGCGAAGGGGAGGACGCGAACGCGAAGGTATGGTATATGTGTGCATCACGAACGCGTGAGTGGTATCGCGTTCGCGAAGAGGAGTGAGGCTATTAGGGACCCCAGGTCCTTGTTCTACGCGTTCACGAGGTGGTGGTCGCGTTCGTGAAGGTCTGAACTGGTAAAGCTTCGCGTTCGTGAAGTGTTAAATTTGAGGGCAGTCGAGTTGTGCTTCGCAAACGCGAGGGACCTGTCGCGTTCGCGAATAAGAGAGGCCTGGACAGAAAGTTTAAGTTCAGAAAATGGGACTTCGTCCCATTTTCCATTTTTAAAGATTTGGAGCTCGGATTGAGACAAAGTTTGGGAGATTTTCAGAGGAAACAATGGGGTAAGTGTTCTTAACTCAATATTGGTTAAATTACCCGAATCCATGGTTGTTTTTATCATTTAATTGGTGAATTAATTTGAAAAAGTTTTAAAACCCTCTTGGATAAATTTGAGGATTTGAGGGCCGAATTGTTATCGGAATTTAGTAATTTTGGTATGGTTTGACTCGTGGTTGAAAGGGCGTTCATATTTTGTAACTTTTGTCGGGTTCCGAGATGTGGGTCCCACGGGCGAATTTTGAGCCAAAATTCGGATTTTGATAGAAAAATTATATTTATATATGAAATTAATTCCAATAAATTTTATTGACTGAAACGAATTATTTGTGACTAGATTCGAGGCATTTGGAGGCCGATTTGCGAGGCAAAAGCATAGCAGAGTAAAAACTTTCACGCTCTGAGTTAAGTAACAGTTTTAAATCTGGTCCTGAAGGTATGAAACCCCAAATTTTGTGTCATGTGATTATTTTGGAGATGACACACATGCTAGGTGACGGGCATGTGGGCATGCACCGAGGAGATTTTAACTTGGTCCGTCTCGTGGAAATTGTAAAGCTGAATAACTTGTTGATAGTTATGTGCTCTCTATGCGTTGTGGAAATTTGACTATAAGTCATGCTAGAAACCATGCTTAGGCTATATGTTGGTATTGTTGAAACCCACAAAGGTTGTATACATGTTGAATTATCTGCTTAAATTGTTGTTTTGTACTCAGTCACAGATTACTTAATTATTTTATCTCAGTCTCTATTATTCATTATTGATGTATCATATCATTGTTGTTTGGGCTGATTTTATGACTGTTGAGAGCCCGAGAGACTCGAGAGCTTTATGACTAAGTGAGGCCGAGGGCCGGATTGTGAAATATTATACTATAGCACGTGAGTTGGCTGTGCAGCACATGAGTTGGCCGTGCAGATCCTTATATTATACTATAGCACGTGAGTTGGTCGTGCAGCACGTGAGTTGGCCGTACGGATCCTTATATTATACAACAGCACGTGAGTTGGCCGTGCGGATCCAGATATTTATATTATGGCACGTGAGTTGTCCGTGCAACACGTAAGTTGTCCGTGCATACTATAGCGATTGGGCTGTATGAGCCCCTCCGGAGTTTGTACACCCTCTGTGAGCGCGGGTACCCATTGAGTGTGAGTGCTGAGGGCTGGGAGCCCAGTGAGTGATTATTGTCTTGAGAGGCTGTACTTGTTTTTCATTGGTTGATGCACTTAGTTGCTATCTATTATTGTGGTGAAATTTCTGAAAGATTCTATATCCGAATTATATGAACTTGAATTGTATAAAATTGATTTGACTTAAACTGCCGGATTTGAAAGTATGTCTATTCTTTGCTGGAATTACTGAAAATGAACTATAATTGTATAGCTCGTCACTATCTTTAGTTTCTTATTTATTATTGTTACTTGCTGAGTTGGTTGTACTCATACTATACCCTGCACTTCGTGTGCAGATCCAGGTAGTCCCGGACATAGCGGGTATTGATTCTTCCGCACAGCTAATTTTTCGGAGATTCTGAGGTAGCTGTTGTGTTTCGCAGACCTTGCCTCTCCTTCCCTATCTCCTTATTTACTGTACTTGGTCTCAGACTGCTATGGGCCGTATTTATTTTTTCAAACTTGTATTCACATTAGATGCTCATGTACTCAATGATACCAGGTTTTGGGGAGTGTTCGTATCAGTATTTGTGGGATTTCGTATTGTATTTAAGTATTATATTTTCAAACTTTGGACGAATTGGTATGTTTTTATTTTATTTTATTGTAAGTTGGAAGAGTTGTGATTCCCCTACTATATCATGAATTTGCAAGTATTCGTGATTTGTGATTCTCTTATATTTGAATGCGAAAGGGGTATGAATGTATGATTCCATTTCCCTTATTGAATAATAAATTCTAAAGGGGTGTGATTCCCCTTTTCATGAATTCTTTGTTATGATTAAGATTGATTTGAATTTATAAAATGGATATGGTCCAAGAATGAATAAATGCGAGTATTTGATTTTGTAGGAACATCTTTTCCGAACATCAAAATGGATAGATACTTGATCAAGTTAAACAATGCCCAACCAAGTTCTAGTTTGTGTCAACCATCTGCTATAAATGATATTACGTCATGCTCCAAAAAATGATATGATGATTTGTCCAACCATTCAAAAGGAGATTGTGGATGCTTGTGCTAAAGCAACCACTAAAACTATTATCAAAGATTTAGATGGTGATTATTTTGTAATATTGGTTGATGAATCAAAGGACATCTCACATAGGGATCAAATGGCCTTAGTTCTACGATATGTTAACAAAAATGGGGAGGTGATAGAGAGAATTTTGGGCATTGTCTGTCACGACCCCAAATTTTATCCGTAAGATGTCATGATGGCACCCAGTCTCTAAGACTAGGTAAGACTAAAAATTTGCGGAATAACTGAATATAAATCTGAAATTTAATCCTTAACAGCTAAAATAAATAAGTACTGCAACTTAAACAAATTACAACTCCCAAAACCGAGTAGAAATAAGTCACAAGCTTATACGAATTTATTCTAAGTGCCTCTATACATCAGAGTCTAAAGAGAATAAGGGAAACAACATAATAAGGAAAGAAGGGGCCTCACAGGTCCGCGGACGTTGGCAGATATACCTTGAAGTCTCCGCGTACGGCTAGTTCACTGATTTCTGGTCTGATAAAAAGTACCTGGATCTACACAAAAAGATGTGCAGAAGCATAGTATGAGTACATCACAGCTGTACCTAGTAAGTGTCAAGCCTAACCTCGGTAGAGTAGTGACGAGGTCAGGTCAGGCCCTACTGGAAATAATAAAAGGCATGGTGAAAATGTTAACAATATAATAAAAGTAAAATGACAATAGAATGAATCAAGTAAGTAGTATGTCACAATTTAACTTCACAGAATAAGAGCAAATAATACCTTGCGGAAAGAAAACAGAAATTCACATCTTTAAAGAAAATCACAAAATAACCAAGGCAAATGCAGCCATAAAGAAATATCAACAAGGGGCACTCCCGAGAGACCACCTCGTAGTCCCAAATCTAAAATAAATTCATAATATCTCATTTTCTTATATCACCGTGGGAGCCTTCACATTTAATTTTAAAGAAATATTTTTTTCCGAAATAGCATCTCGCGTTTTAGCCACCCTTATCACACCGCATGACTTCTAGTAGTTCCCCTACTAGCCACGCGTATCAAGCCACCCTTATCTAACTGCATGCGTTTCAACACCCAGACCTTATACCACCGCATGCGTATCAATATCACATATATCACAATTTGCACCTCAAGTGCCCAAATATTTTAACTTTCCAAAATAAACAACAACAATATTTTCCAGAATATGGAACTCCGGGCTCAATCACAATGAATATAAAAATCTCACAAAATATTCGGGAATGAATAACTCAGCAAAAATAATATTTCACAATGTTTAGCATGTTAACTCAATACCAAATAAACAAATTGGCAAATACTTCATATTAATAATAATTCAATTAAGAAATTCAACTTTCAAATATTGAGCATAGAATAAAAGAAACAAAGTTTCAACTAAACAGGTAAAGCAATTAGCAGGAAAAATGTCAGGCAAATTTAAAATATAAAAATAGATCAATGATGATGAATATATCAGGATAAAATAATTTAATTTATGTATAACAGAGATCTACACAATTTAAAACCAGAGTTTTTCACATTTAACCCGTGTACACACTCGTCACCTCGCGTACACGACTTTCAACACATCACAATTATCATATCAATACCAATCCTAAGGGGAATTTCTCCCACACAAGGTTAGACAAGTCACTTAGCTCAAATCTCACTCAATCAGTCAAGTAGTTTGCCTTTTCCTTGATTTTTCAACTCCGATCGGCTCGAATCTAGCTAACATAATTTCATACTATAAATATAACTACAAAGAACTAATTTAAATAGTGAAATTACGACTTTAGCAAAGAATCAAAAATTCGACCCAAAAATTGACTCGGGCCCACGTCTCAAAATTTGATAAAAGTTACAAATTACGAACACGCATTAGACCATGAATCCAACCATACTAGTTTCACTCAAATCCGACTCTGAATCGACATCCAAATCTCAAATATTCATTTTATTAAATTTTTACAATTTCCCCCCAAATTTCCATCTCAAAATACTAATTAAATGATAAAAATAATGATATATTCGTGTATATTGACCAAATCCGTGTTAGAATCACTAACCCCGGTATTTTTCTTGAAAATCTCTTGAAAATCGCCTCTCCCCGAGCTCCAATTTGTCAAAAATGGAAAATGGGACGAAGTCCCCTTTTCAGAACTTAAAGGTTCTATCAAGGCATTTTTTTTCTTCTCAAATGCGGAATCTTCCTCGCATTCGCGAAGCACAAAATTGTGCTGCCCGGATTTCCTCCTTCGCGAACGCGAGCCCAGTCTCGCGAACGTGAAGACCATATTTCATCCAGGCCAGCTTTCCCTTTCCTGAATGCGTGCCCCGGTCTTGGACGCGTAACTTACCCCTAGATCCTTCGCGAACGCGTGCCCCCAGTCGCGAACACGAAGCACAAAATGGCAAGTCTGAATTTCCTCTTCACGAACGCGAGACTCCCCACGCGAACGCAATAAAGGAAACCGGATACAAGCATCAGAAAATTCCAGCAGTTGTTTAAGTCCAAATTTCGATCCGTTAACCATCTGAAACTCATCTGAGGCCTCCGGGACCTCAACCAAATACACCAACAAGTCCTAAAACATCATACGAACTTAGTCGAAACCTCAAATCACATCAAACAATGCTAAAATAACAAATCACACCCCAATTCAAGCTTAACGAAACTAATGAATTCCAACTTCTACATTCGATGTCGAAACCTATCAATTCAATTTCGATTGACCTCAAATTTTGCATACAAGTCATAAATGACATAATGGAGCTATAGCAATTTTCAAGACTGGATTCCGACTCCGATATCAAAAAGTCAACTCCCCGGTCAAACTTCCAAACTCAAATTTTTATTTTAGCCATTTCAAGCCTAATTTAGCTACGGACTTCTAAATAATTTTTCGGATACGCTCCTAAGTCCAAAATCACCATACGGAGCTATTGGAATCATCAAAACTCTATTCCGGGATCGTTTATACATAAGTCAATATCCGGTCAACTTTTTCAACTTAAGTTTTCAACCTTAAGACTAAGTGTCTTAATTCATTCAGAAATCTCTCCGGACCTGAACCGACTACCCCGGCAAGTCACATAATAGTTATAAAGTACAGAATGAGCAGTAAATGGGAAAACGGGGCTATAATTCTTAAAACGACTGGCTGGGTCGTTATATCCTCCCCCTCTTAAACAAACGTTCATCGTCGAACGGGTATAGAGACATGCTTGGAGTGGTGAAAAGATGAGGATAGCAGCTATGCATATCATGCTCGGTCTCCCAAGTCGCCTCCTCGACCGGATGACCCCTCCACTGTATTTTACTGAACCAATGCTCTTCGATCTTATCTTTCTAACCTATCTGTCTAAAATGGCCAATGGTTCCTCAACATAAGATAGATCCTTGTCCAACTGGACTGAGCTGAAGTCTAACACATGAGACGGATCGCCGTGATACTTTCGGAGCATGGAAACATGGAACACTGGATGAACTACAGAGAGACTAGGTGGTAGTGCAAGTCTGTAAGCCACCTCTCCAACTCTCTCAAGAATCTCAAAAGTCTGATATACCTCAAGCTCAACTTGCCCTTCTTTTCGAACCTCATAACATCCTTCATAGGCGAAATTCGGAGCAAGGCCTGCTCACCAACCATGAATGCAACATTACGAACCTTCCAATCCGCATAACTCTTCTATCTAGATTGGGTTGTATGAAATCGATCCTGAATCAATTTAATCTTTGCTAACGCATCCTGAACTAAGTTTATACCCAATAGTCTAGCCTCGCCCGGTTCGAACCAACCTACTGGAGACCGGCACCGCCTGCCATACAAGGCCTCATACGGAGCCATCTGAATGCTCGAATGGTAGCTATTGTTGTAAGCAAACTCCGCAGGTGGAAAGAATTGATCCCATGCACCCCCAAATTCCATCACACACGCACGAAGCATATCTTCCAATATCTGGATAGTGCGCTCGGATTGTCCGTCCGTCTGAGGGTGAAATGTTGTACTCAACTCCACACGAGTACCCAACTCTCGCTGTATGGCTCTCCAGAACCATGATGTAAACTGCGTACCCCGGTCAGAGATGATAGATACCGGTACGCCATGAAGCCTGACAATCTCGCAAAAGTAAACCTGAGCCAGCTGCTCCGAAGAGTAAGTAGTAACTACATGAATGAAATGAGCTGACTTGGTCAATCTATCTACAAATTACCCAAACTGCATCGAACTTCTTCTGAGTCTGTGGGAGCCCAACAATGAAATTCATAGTGATCCGCTCCCATTTCCATTATGGAATCTCTAACTTCTGAATCAATCCACCTGGTCGTTGATGCTCATACTTTACCTACTGACAATTTAGGCACCGAGCTACATACTCCACTATGTCTTTCTGCATCTGCCTCCACCAATAGTGCTGTCTCAAGTCCTGATACATCTTTGCAGCACCCTGATGAATGGAGTACCGCGGACTGTGAGCCTCCTAGATAATCAAATCACGCAAGCTATCTATATTGGGTACACAAAGCTTGTCCTGCATCCATAATACACCGCCGTCTCCAATAGTGACTTCCTTGGCATCACTGTGCTGAATTGTGTCCTTAAGGACAAGCAGATGGGGGTCATCATATTGATGCTCTCTGATATGATCATAAAGAGAAGACAGAGAAACGACACAAGCCAAAACTCGGCTTGGCTCGAAAATATCCAATCTGACAAACTGGTTGGCCAAGGCCTGAGCATCTAAGGCTAATGGCCTCTCTGCTACCGGTAAATATGTTAAGCTGCCCAAACTCTCCGCCTTACGACTCAAGGCATCGGCCACTATATTGGCCTTCCTAGGATGATAGAGAATGGTGATATAATAATCCTTAAGAAACTCCAACCACCTCCGATGCCGCAAATTAAGATCCTTTTGTTTAAACAGATGTTGTAGACTCTGGTGATCGTTGTAGACCTCACAATGGACACCATACAAATAATACCGCCAAATCTTCAGGGCATGAACAATAGCTGCTAACTCAAGGTTGTGGACCGGATAATTCTTCTCATGCACCTTTAACTATGTGGACACATAGGTAATCACACTACTGTCTTGTATCAACATTGCGCCGAGACCAATACGCGACGCATCACAATACACAGTATAAGAGCCTGAACATGTAGGAAATACTAATACTAGGGTTGTATTCAAAGTTGTCTTGAGCTTTTGAAAGCTCTCCTCACATTTCTCGGTCCACCTGAACGGAGCACCTTTCTGGGTCAATTTAGTCATAGGTGCAGCAATAGAAGAGAAACCCTCTACAAATCGACGATAATACCCTGCCAAGCCAAGAAAACTCTGGATCTCCGTAGCTGAGGACGGTCTGGACCAACTCTGCACTGCCTCAATCTTCTTCGAACCTACCTTGATCCCCTTGCATGAAACTATATGACCCAAAAATCCTACTGAATCAAGCCAGAATTCACACTTTGAAAATTGTGCATACAACCTCTTTTCTCTCAAAGTCTGAAGCACAGTCCTCACTCCTCATGTGATGTTCATGATCTTTCCGGCTCAGGGAATGCACTAGAATGTAGTCAATAAACACGATGAGGAAAGAATCATGATAGGACTGAAATACATTGTTCATCAAGTGCATGAATGTTGTTGGGGCGTTGGTCAACCCAAAGGACATCACAAGGAACTCGTAATGACCATACCGAGTCCTGAAAGTAGTTTTCGGGATATATGGCTCCCAAATCTTCAACTGATGATAGCCTGAATGCAAGTCGATCTTAGAGAACACTCTAGTACCCTGAAGCTGATCAAATAGGTCATCAATACGTGGCAATGGGTACCTGTTCTTTACTGTAACCTTGTTCAACTGGCGATAATCAATACACATCCGCATAGAACCATCTTTCTTCTTCACAAATAAGACAGGAGCATCCCAAGGTGATACACTAGGCCGAATGAAGCCTTTATCAAGCAACTCCTATAACTGCTCTTTTAATTCTTTCAATTCTGTTGGGGCCATACGATATGGTGGAATAGAAATGGGCTGAGTACTCGATAACAAATCAATGCCAAAGTCAATATCCCTGTCGAGTGGCATACCCGGAAAATCCACTGGAAATACATCGGGAAAATCCCTTACTACTGGAACTGACTCCATGGGAGGAGTATCAACACTAACATCTCTCACATAGGCCAGATACGCATCACACCCCTTCTCAACCATTTGTTGAGCCTTAAGAAATGAAACAACCCTTCTTGGAACATAATCCAAGTTACCTCTCCATTCTAGCCACGGTAGACCTGGCATAGCCAACGTCATCGTTTTGGCGTAACAATCAAGGATAGTGTGATAGGGCGACAACCAGTCCATACCCAAAATAATATCGAAATCCACCATACTGAGCAATAATAAATCAGCTCTGGTTTCTCAAAACCACTGATAACAATCAAACACGATAGATACACACGGTCAACAATAATAGATTCACCCATGGGTGTAGATACATAAACAGAAGAACTAAAAGAATCACGGGATACGCCCAAATACAGGGCAAAATAAGATGACACATAAGAATAAGTGGAGCCTGAATCAAATAATATGGATGCATCTCTATGACAGACCGGAACAATACCTGTGATAACAGAATCAGATGCAACTACTTCCGTTCTAGCAGGAAGGGCATAATATCTGGCCTGGCCTCCCCCTATAGGGTGACCTCTACCTGTACGACCTCCACTTCTAGCTGGTTGTGCAGGTGGAGTGGCAACTGGTGCAGTAATCATGGACTGAGAAGCCTGAGGGCCTTGTGGAATAGGTGGGGCTTGAGAGATCTGTGGAGGTGCACCCCTACTAAGTTAGGGGCAATCCCTCGTGATATGACGAGTGTCACCGCACTCAAAATAATCCCTCGGAGGACATGGTTGCTGAGACTGGCTCGGGCCTGATCGGCTGGACTGACCGTTGAAAGCACCCCGTGCAGGAGGTACAGTAGACACTAGCGGTGCATAATATGGAACCTGAGGTCTGGGAGTAGCCGAAATACCACTAGAAGCTGGAAATGCTGAATGAATAGGACAACCCACATATCCTCTACGATGACGGGCTGTAGCTGGAGCACGAGAACTGTTATACATGCCAGAATCTCGGGGTCTCTTAGCCTCCATCTCTTCTCTCTCTCGGATCTGCATACCCTCCAATCTCCTAGCAATTGACACTATCTCCTGGTATGCGATGTCCATCTCCAGTTCTTGGGCCATACTGAATCTGATACTAGGGTGTAGCCCCTCAATAAATTGATGAACCCACTCTCGAATAGTAGCAACCAAGGCTGGTACATGCCAAGCCAAATCACTGAATCGGACAGCATACTCTGACATGGTCATAGAACCCTGGCGCAACTGCTCAAACTCGGCGCGCCATGCATCTTTGAGGCTCTAAGGAACATATTCCCTCAAGAACATATCTGAAAATTGAGTCCAAGTGAGTGAAGCTGCCTCAGTCGGACTATCCAACTCATATGCTCGCCACTAATGGTAGACTGCTCCTCTAAGCTGGAATGTCGTGAAAGAAACCCCACTGGAACCGACAATACCCAGAGTATGGAGGATACGGTGACATTCCTCAAGAAAACTCTGAGCATCCTCTGATTCTAAATTGCTGAATATGGGAGGGTGGTACTTCTTGTACCTCTCGAGCCTGAGTTGCTCCCCCTCCGAAACTGCTGCCCTAGCATCGGGTCGAACTGGGAGAATTGGTTGCCCTGGTATAACCTCTGGGGCATTGTCAACCTGGGCATGTGGCTCTGGAGTACGAGCGGGCGGAGTCTGTGCTCCTCCCCCGGCCTGAGATGTGGCAGGAGCAAGTAGAATTAACCCTGCCTGAGCTAGAGTGTCGAACATGCTCAAAAACTGGGCAAAAGTCTCCTAAAGTGCAGGAGTAGTAACAGGCGTCTCAGGTGCCTCCTCTCCAACTAGAGCTACTGGTGGTTCCTCTGCAGCAGCTCGTGCAGGTACTCTAGCTGCACCACGTGGTCTTCCTCGGTCTCTACCCCGGCCCCGACCTCTTGCGGCTCCAACAGGGGGCGTAGGTGTCTGATCATCAAATCCAGTTATGCCTGTCCTCACCATCTATGAGAGAATGGAAAGACAATGGTTTAGAATTTTGAAGTAAATAATTGTGCACGATAAAGAATCAAAGAAGTGAACATTTCCTAACAGTTCTATAGCCTCCCGAAAATAAGTACAGACATCTCATGATGGCACCTAGTCTCTAATACTAGGTAAGTCTAACAATTTACGGAATAACTAAATATAGATCTGAAACTTAATCCTTAACAACTGAAATAAATAAGTACTGCAACTTAAACAAATTACAACTTCCAAAATCCAGTAGAAATAAGTCACAAGACTCTAAGAATTTATTCTAAGTGTCTCTATACATCAGAGTCTAAAGAGAATGAGGGAAACAACATAATAAGGATAGAATGGACTTCGAGGTCTGCAGACGTTGGCAGATATAACTTGAAGTCTCCGCGTACGGCTAGTTCAATGATTCCTGGTCTGATAAGAAGTAACTGGATCTGCATAAAAAGATGTGCAGAAGCGTAGTACGAGTACACCACAGCGGTACCTAGTAAGTGCCAAGCCTAACCTCGGTAGAGTAGTGACGAGGTCAGGTCAAGCCCTACTGGAAATAATAAAAGGCATGGTGAAAATGTTAACAATACAATAACAGTAAAATGACAATGGAATGAATCAAGTAAGTAGTATGTCACAATTTAACTTCATAGAATAAGGGTAAATAATATCTCGCGGAAAGAAAACAGAAATTCACATCTTTAAAGAAAATCACAAAATAACCAAGGCAAATGCAGCCACAAAGAAATATCAACAAGGGGCACTCTCGATGTACCACCTCATAGTCCCAAATCATAAATAAATTCACAATATCTCATTTTCTTATATCACCGCGGAAGCCTTCACATTTAATTTTAAAGAAATAATTTTTCCCGAAATAGCATCTCGCGTTTTAGCCACCCTTATCACACCGAATGACTTCTAGTAGTTTCCCTACTAGCCACGCATATCAAGCCATCCTTATCTAACCGCATGCGTTTCAACACCCAGACCTTATACCACCGCATGCGTATCAATATCACAATATATCATAATTTATACCTCAAGTGCCCAAATATTTTAACTTACCAAAATAAATCAACAACAACAATATTTTTCACAATAAGGAGCTCATGGCTCAATCACAAGGAATATAAAAATCGCACAAAATATTCGGGAATGAATAACTCAGCAAAAATAATATTTCATAATTTTTAGCATGTTGCCTCAATACCAAATAAAAAAATATCAAATATTTTATATTAATAATAATTCAATTAAGAAATTCAACTTTCAAATATTGAGCACAGAATAAAAAAAATAAAGTTTCAACTAAACAGGTAAAATAATTAGCAGGAAAAATGTCAGGCAAATTTAAAATATAAAAATAGATCAATGATAATGAATATATCCAGATAAAATAATTTAATTTATGTGTAACAGAGATCTACACAATTTAAAACCAGAGTTTTCCACATTTAACCCGTATACACACTCGTCACCTCGCGTACACGACTTTCAACACATCACAATTATCATATCAATACAAATCCTAAGGGAAATTTCTTCCACACAAGGTTAGACAAGTCACTTAACTCAAATCTCACTCAATTAGTCAAGTAGTTTGCCTTTTCCTCGATTTTTCAACTCCGATCGGCTCGAATCTCGCCAACATAATTTCATACTATAAATATAACTACAAAGAACTAATTTAAATAGTGAAATTACGACTTTAGCAAAGAATCAAAAATTCGGCCCAAAAATCGACTCGGGCCGACGTCTCGAAATTGGATAAAAGTTACAAATTACGAACACGCATTAGACCATGAATTCAACCATACTAGTTTCACTCAAATCCGACTCTGAATTGACATCCAAATCTCAAATATTTATTTTATTAAATTTTTACAATTTTCCCCCAAATTTCTATCTTAAAATACTAATTAAATAATAAAAATAATGATATATTCGTGTATATTGACCAAATCCGAGTTAGAATCACTAACCCCGATATTTTTCTTGAAAATCTCTCGAAAATCGCCTCTCCCCGAGCTCCAATTTGTCAAAAATGGAAAATGGGACGAAGTCCCCTTTTCAGAACTTAAAGTTTCTCTCCATGCGTTGTTTTCTTCTTCTTGAACGCGGAATCCTCCTCGTGTTTAGGAAGCACAAAATTGTGCTGCCCGGATTTCCTCCTTCGCGAACGCAAGCCCGGTCTCGCGAACGCGAAGACCAAATTTCATCCAGGCCCGCTTTCCCTTTCCCGAATGCGTGCCCCCGGTCTTGGATGCGTAACTTTGCCCCTCAACCCTTCGCGAACTTGAAGTACAAAATGGCCAGTCTGAATTTCCTCTTCGCGAACGCGAGACTCCCCTCACGAACGCGATGAAGGAAACCAGATATAGGCATCAGAAAGTTCGAGGAGCTGTTTAAGTCCAAATTTCGATCCTTTAACCATTCGAAACTCATCCGAGGCCCCCGGGACCTCAACCAAATACACCAAACTCCTAAAACATCATATGAACTTAGTCGAAACCTCAAATCATATCAAACAACGCTAAAATCATAAATCATAAATCATACCCCAATTCAAGCTTAACGAAACTAACGAATTCCAAGTTCTACATTCGATGCCGAAACTTATCAATTCAATTTCGATTGACCTCGAATTTTGCACACAGGTCATAAATGACATAACAGAGCTATGAAAATATTCAGAACTGTATTCCGACTCCGATATCAAAAAGTCAACTCCTCTATCAAACTTTCAAACTCAAATTTCTATTTTAGTCATTTTAAGCCTAATTTAGCTACGGATTTCCAAATAATTTTCCGGATACACTCCTAAATCCAAAATCACCATACGGAGCTATTGAAATCATTAAAACTCTTTTTTGGGATCGTTTATACATAAATCAGTATCCGGTCAACCTTTTCAATTTAAGTTTTCAACCTTAAGACTAAGTATCTTAATTCATTCTAAAATCTCTCTGGACCCGAACTAACTACCCCGGCAAGTCGCATAACAGTTATAAAGTACAGAATAAGCAGTAAATAGGGAAACATGACTACAACTCTTAAAATAACTGGCCGGGTCATTACATTGTCCATGTAAAAGATACATATGCACAATCACTGAAGGATGTAATTTATTCTTTACTTTTGGATAACTCATTAAGTTCATCCAAGATACGTGGACAAGGTTATGATGGAGCAAGTAATATGTAGGAAAAAATAAATGGTCTAAAGACTTTAATTTTGCAAGATGCTCCATCTGCATATTATATTCATTGCTTTGCTCATCAGTTGTAATTGACACTTGTAGCTCTTTCTAATAAGCATTCGGATGTGAATAATTTCTTTGATGTTGTCACTAATTTGTTGAATACTATTGTAGCATCTTTTAAACGCAGGGAATTACTTCGACAATACCAAGTAGAGAAGTTGGAAGAATTACTTAAAAATAGAGAAGCGTATACCGGGCAAGGATTGAATCAAGAACGTGGCCTCCAACGACCAGGTGATACTCTTTGGGGGTCTCATTTTAAGACCTTGGAAAATTTGATGATTGTATTTGCTTCAATTGTTAATGTGCTGAAAGATATGCAACAGGATTGTCTACTTTCTCTTAATAGATTTGCAGCAAAAAATCGTTTGGATAATATTCAAGAATTTGAATTTGTATTTATGTTGCACTTGATGTTCAACATGTTGCTTCTTACAAATGAATTGAATAAAGCTCTACAAAAAAAAAGATCATGATATCGTCAATGCTATGAGGTTACTTGACCTTGCAAAGACAAAATTGCAAACAATGAGAGAAAGTGAATTAGAATCTTTGATGGATGAGATTTACTCATTTTGTGGTAAATATGGTATTTTAATTCCCAAAATGGATGAAAATTATCCAAGGTCGAAGCGTAAGAGGTCAGATATTTGATATTCACATCACTTTCGTGTGAAAGTATTTTATACTATTATTGATTTCCAACTTCTAGAGCTCAATTATTGTTTTGATGTAGTGACTAGTGGCTTACTCCTTGGTATGACTAGTTTGAATCCGGTTGATTCATTTGATAATTTTGATAAAGATAGAATAATGAAGCTGGCCGAGTATTATCCAAGTGAGTTTGGCGACAGGGAGCTTCGGGATCTCCGTTACCAGCTTGATAGTTTCATTGTCTATGCTCGAAAGTGTAATAGCATGTTTCTCAACTTGAAAGAAATTAAGGATCTTGCTATAGTGATGGCCAAAACAAAATTGAATCAAACTTGGCGTCTTATTTATTTACTTGTGAAGCTGACGTTGATTTTACATGTTGCTACGGCAAGCGTGGAAAGAACATTCTCCTCAATGAAGCACATAAAGAATGATCTACGAAATAGCATTGGTGATGAATTTTTGAATAGTTGTTTAGTTTGCAATATAGAACGTAATGTATTTGCAACTGTAAGTAATGATACTATTATGGATCGCTTTCAAAATATGAAAGCTCGTCGAGTACAAATGTAAATTGATAATTTATTTTTTAGATAATGGAATTGGATAATTTTTGCTAGCCAAGTTGTTGTTTTGTAAAATTTTATATCATGAAACTGAATGTTTATTTTTGAAGCATGCTTGTCTTTGAAATAATGGTGCACCCATCTTCTCGAATTCCTGGATTCGCCAATGCCTTCTCCCTCTTTGCTCCCCATTCCCCGTCACTATATCTTCCTCCTCAAGCCTCTTCAAACACAAATTAAAACTAATTTAAGTGCAAATAAATAAGTATAAATTTGAAGGTAAAAGATAAAAAATTAATAAAGATATTAAGAGTTATCAAGTGCCAAACATAAAGGTGTGATTGAGACAACTTCCTTAGTAAGTACATTACCCTCCACCGAATAAACAACGCGTTCATATTCCATTAGTTACATATTTTCTACTTATTCTCCTCTTCTTTCTCTTCTTTTGCTCCTCCTCCCCCTTTCTCCCTCTTTCCTCTTCATTCACCCTTTCCCCTCCACCCTCCACCACTACCTCCTCCTCATCAAACCTCCTCTAAATTAATTTAAAGTTAAATTTAGAGCGAGTAAATAAATATATATATTTGAAAAGTAAAAGATACAAAGTTATTAAAGATATTAAGAGCTATCAAGAGAGCGTACCAGTGTGAGATATTACATTATTCGAGATATTAAGAGTCATCAAGAGAGCGTATCAGAGTGAGATATCACATTGTTCGAGAGTTTCATGACTTCCTGAATAGTATTTTGAGACGGTAAGCGCTTTTCGAATAATTTCCTTTCACGATTTTTATATTTTGTATGGTCGTACCTAATCACTGGTTTCGCTTGGTAGGGCGAGTGAGGCAAGAAATAGTGTCCAATGTTTGTATAAAAAAGTAAGATATATATTATGGTGAAAGATATTAAAATTTATCAAATATCAAACATAAAGGTACGATATTTTTAGTAAGATTCCACGTGGCTTTAAATATGTCAAATATTATCTTGAATGACCAAAAGCCAATGAAATGAAATTGACAAATGGTGAATATAAAATAATGCAATTCGAAGTAGTATATTACTTGAAAGAAACAATGTGTATAAACTTGTTAGAAATAGTAGACAATGTATTTTAAATAAATATAACAGTAGTGTGTAGATTTAGTGTGAATATCAACTTAATTTTATTACTTCGATAGTAATTTTTTATTTATTTAAGACCAATCATTTCCAAAATTGTGTTATTTGGACCGGAAAAGAAAACTAAAAAATAGCGTCAGTTATGCAACCCTAGTCCTGCAATGAAAGTCAAACTTTATAAAAACATAGTATTTGTCTTCATATATATTCCCTCCTATCTACAACATATGTCCTTTTGTCTATATAAACACCTATTAAGAAAATAATTAAATTCGTTAAATAAAATAATTATTTAACGATATCATTACTAAACTATAAATGAGAATAACCAGGCAACTCTTGGTCAATATGTCTGCCTAGCCCGAGGATAAAATTGTAATTGCACTTACAGCCTAATACGTGGAACGTAGTTTGACTGCCCTTAAGTTACCATTTGGCTAACGTGAGTGGTGCACGTATAACTTTTCTAATAAGTGGGCCCCATTTGAATTTTCTTCTCATGCTCACTCTATTTCCCAAATGTGATTTTGCAGGTTTTTTATTGTAATAGTCACGTGCAATGTTTTGTAAATACATACTAGATAACTCAATTTAATTAATTTGTTACATAGAGTTTCTTTTTACCAAAATGACAACATCATTTCAAATGAAAATTGTAGCTAAGTGTTATTTTTGTTAAAAAAAAAAATATTGCATTGGTCAATTAAACTTTCTACTAACTAAAATTTGGAAAATAAAAATGTAAGATGAATTAAAGACGTGGAAAAGACGAAAGGCTAGATGAAACAAATTAAAACTAATTAGCAGTGCATAGGAAGATATTATTGGAGTATTTTATTTGTCCAGATTAAATATATGATGATACTGTGAGTATAACAGATGAAAAATAATAATGTGCAAAAAAAAGAAAGAAAACTTATGTCCTTTATAAAGAAAAAGAACAGAGATTTTTAACAATTAAACTTTCTTGAAATGAGTAACTTATGCAAGCAAAGCGGGTATGCGTGCATTTAAATTGCAACTTTTGTTGTATTTTTTGGATGATTGTTATTCAACATTTTATAGTGTATATAGTATTTTATTGTATGTATTATACTGTATTGTTTCGATGATTACAATGTTTGGATAGATTATATCGTTTCTCATCGTTTTATAATATCATACACCAGCAGTTTGAAGGATACATTATAATATTATAAAAAAAGTATGATACGAGATAGACTTATTATAAAATAGGGTAGTGGGTGAAATATAAATATTAAAAAATTATTAAGGATGAAATGAGAAGAAAAAATAAGGTAACAACGCGAGCACACCAAATTGATTTCATCGTTAAGTAACGATCAATTTAGCAATACAAAATAATAATAAGTAACAATCAAAATAAATAATATATTTAAAGTAACAGAATACAATAGGTAACAATCATCCAAACAGGTTGTGATGAAATACCTGTAAAACATCGTAACTTGTTGTTTTGAAACTGTTAAACTTTTAGGATTTCTATGTAAAACGTATACTACATACGGAAAAGGGCCTAAACTAACCCTATCGTTTGCTAAATGGTTTATAGAAATCCTTCGTCTATCTATCAGTATATTACATTAATCTATATATAATATAAAAGAGGGAAATTGAGAGCTGATGTGGCATGTCTCATAGGCAAGAATCTCTATTTAATTATCTATTTTCCCAAATTTTTGGGCTTTTTTCTTTATTTTAAATACAAATTCCTTATTTATCTTCTCTAATTATTATTACTTTATTCCTTTTCTTGCCGTTACTAATTTATTCTTTTTCCTTAAACCGTTTACAACTTGATTGATAACGTTTAGTCATTCTTCAACTTCTCGCACTTCTTTGAATTTCTGACTATTTGCACCTCTTTGTATTTCTGAATTTCCTTCTCCCCACCTTGCACTTCTTTGAATTTCTATCAAGGTGGGTTGCTCTGATGGTAAGCACCCTCCACTTCCAACCAAGAGGTTGTGAGTTCGAGTCACCCCAAAAGCAAGGTGGGGAGTGCTTGGAGGGAAGGATGCCGAGGGTCTATTGGAAATAGCCTCTCTAACCCAGGGTAGGAGTAAGGTCTGCGTACACACTACCCTCCCCAGACCCCACTAGTGAAATTATACTGGGTTGTTGTTGTTACACCTCTTTGTATTCCTTCTTTCGAATATATTCTTCTTCCTCTTCAATATCTTCCAGAACCAGAACATGGGAATTCCATTCTGGAGGAACTCCAAGTTCCTGAGTATTTATGAAAACGTATATTAATTGTTCATAGAAAACATACCTATAGTCATATGGTGTTTTACACCCATGAGCGTTGCTACAATCACATCTCAACCATATTGAAATTTGGAACTCCAAGTAGAAGCAACTTGCAATATAATGTTACATTATTTAATGGAAACCTTTAAAAACTCTACTTGCACGATGGAGCAAAGTGCTTGGAGCTTTGTGGTTTACGGTGAGAATAATAATTTTTTTATAAATTCTCATTAATCTATCTTAAAAGTCTATTTTTTCTCTCTTCCTTCGGTATAACTTTGATCTTTAGTCCTTGAATTCTGATTGTTTCTATGTTTCGGACGTTACATGTTGAAGGTGCTTGTAACTCCTACACCTCACTAACATATCTTCACCAAATGAAATATATTTCTCTCTGGAATTTACCACATGCAAGATATCTACTTTCTTTATAATTCAGGTATATTTAGACGGCTAAAATTACTTCATGTTCATTGTTTATTTGCCCCTTTTGATTTTTTGTTCTTTGATTTCTTCTGTTTTCAATTTTAAGCAACTTTTTTTTTTAATTATTTGAATTATAAGTTTTGTTACTAGAGATCATGTGATTATCGTAGGGATGTTGAGTAGGAAATTATCTCATCCTATAGAAAAAACACTAATCTATTATCATATCTGGGAAGCCTAGCTAGCACCAAAAGGTGGAAACAAATGTACATAATAGGTCCTTCCCAAAATTGAGAGCATGTATATATGTGAATTTGAGGGGATAGGAGAAGATAGAGGAGGTGAATTTATGGTAAGGATTTTGATATACAGCCTATCGTGTGATTTCGGTTACTAATTCTAGAATTAATAAGCCTTTATTTCTTTTGTCTAGATTAATAAACCTTTATTAGTACATGATAGTCATAATGATTATAGTCAAATTGTAGCTAATGCAGAGTTATTATTTTCAGTTATTTTTTAAATTAATTACGTGAAAAGTTGATTAATTGTATTTGAAGACTTTTGGAAAATTAATAATTAAATAAATGAAGAAATGAAGGGAAAGGTCAAAAAAAGAAGAAAAAAGATAATTGAGTTTCTTGGTCAAAAGAAACATGTCACATCAAATCTCTATTTGTACACAAATTCTTTTAATGGGTTTGGTAGACTTAATTTGTGATGAATGATCATAGATTGGAATTGGTTGAAAATTGGGCTCGACATATAACAAGAATAAAATTATTAGATGACATCTATATTTGGATGTGAGGAATATTGTGGAACTAGAAAAGCTTCTTATTTGTGGGACTATTTATTATATTGGTAATGAAAAGTTTAAATTCATTTATATAAAATTATAAGTGTACAACCAATAATATTATTTTTTATCTTATTTGCATAGTAATTGGCAGTTGTGTCACGATCAAAAATCTCATTACAAGCGTCGTGATGGCACCTAGTCTCTAAGACTAGGTAAGCCGATTTCAATAACATTTTGAAGCCATTTTTTTTAAAAAAAAAACTAACATCGGAATTAATTACAAATATAACCTCCCAAGACTGGTAGTACTGAGTCACGAACTCTAACTGAATACATGAGATGATCACGAGGACCGAATATACAATACTGTTTGATTAAAAATTAACAGTACAATGAAATGAAAAGACTCCAAGGGACTGCGACGACCAAATAGCTCTACCTTGAATCCTTACGATCCCGATTTAACTCTGCCCAAATCTGATATCTCCAATACCTGGCTCTGTACAAAAATATGTAAAAGTGTAGTATGAGTACACCACAGTCGGTACCTAGTAAGCATCAAGACTAACCTCAGTGGAGTAGAGACGAGGTACCGTCAAGACACTCACTAGTCTAAAAACCTGTGCAAAATAATATACAAGAATAATAGAAAGCAAATAACAATAAGGGCAATACAAATCAGCCAGTGATATGCATAACATGGCAACAATAACACCATTAATATCGCTCAACAATTCATAAATATAAGTACACCCAATTAAATCAAGTTCTTCCATTAAATATCTTTCACATATAATTCTTACGAATAAAACTCTTTTTCAAATATAATTTCCTCAAATAAATATCTTTCGAATATAAAATTCTTTCAATAAATCTCTTCAAATATAATTTCCTCAAATAAATATCTTTCAAATATAATTCTTTTATATAATTATTTTTTTTTGAATAAAAATTCTTCCAAATAAATATTTTGAATATAATTCTTTCAATTAAAAAATCACGGTGTGATACCTCATTTCATAATCATAAAAATACGGGTCTCAGCCTGTAACGACCCGATCAGTCGTTTTGAGTATTATAACCCTGTTACCCCATTTACTGCTCAATTTATGATTTACAGTTGTTTTATGACTTACCGGGTTAGTTGGTTCGGGTCTGGAAGGAATTCGGAGTGAAATGGGATACTTAATCTCATAATTTAAAATTTTAAGTTAGAAAAAGTGACCGGATGCGGACTTATGTGCAAACGACGTCGGATTTGAATTTTGATGATTCTAATAGCTCTGTATGGTGATTTTGGACTTAGGAGAGTGTCCGAAAAATTATTTGGAGGTCCGTGGTGGAATTAGGCTTGAAATGCCGAAAGTTAAAATTTTGGAATGTTTGACCGGGGGGTTGACTTTTTGATATCGGGGTCGGAATCCGATTCTAAAAATTAGAATACCTCCGTTATGTCATTTATGACTTGTGTGCAAAATGTGAGGTCAATCGGACATGATTTGATAGGTTCCGGAGTCGTTTGTAGAAACTTATAATTTCAAAGTTCATTAGGTTTGAATTGGGGTGTAATTCATAGTTTTAACATTGTTTGAGGTGATTTGAGAGTTCGACTAAGTTCATATCATGTTTTAGGACTTGTTGTTATATTTGGCTGAGGTCCCGGGGGCCTAGGGTGAGTTTCGGATAGTTAACGGATCGAATTTTGAACTTGGAATTTTGCTGAAGTTTTTCGGGTACACTGTCTGGTTTCCTTCTATGCGATCGCGTGGAAAGATCCGCGATCGGGTAGGTTAATTGGGACTATTGAGTTTTTGTTCTATGCGATCGCGTGGGGAGAATCGCGATCGCGTAGCTGGGAAGAGAGAACACATCGCGAACGCGTGGGCAAAGTCGCGTTCCTGAAGAGGAGGTGAGGCAGCTGGGGTTCGCGAGCATTGTTCTATGCGAACGCGTGGGCTGTCCGCGAACGCGTAGGCCTGGGAAGCTCGTGCTTCGCGTTCGCATGTGTTATTATGCGGTCGCGTAGAGAATTTTTGGGGGCAGTGTATTTTGGTCTTCGAGATCGCACAACCTTGTACGCGATCGCATAGGGTTATTTTGGCAGTGGAAATATTGTGCTTCGCGATCGCGTGACTTGGTCCGTGATCGCATAGAAGAGAGGTCTGGACATAAAGTTTAAGTTCCATTTTTAACGATTTGGAGCTCGGATTGAGGCGATGTTTGGGAGATTTTAAGAGAAAATAACTGGGTAAGTGTTCTTAACTCAATATTGATTAAATTACCCGAATCCGTAATTATTTTTATCATTTAATTAGTGAATTAAGTTGGAAAAGTTTGAAAACCCTCTTGGATAAATTTGAGGATTTGAGGGCCGAATTGTTATCGAAATTTAGTAATTTTGGTATAGTTAGACTCGTGGTGGAATGGGGGTTCATATTTTGTAACTTTTGCCGAGTTCCGAGACGTGGGCCCCACAGGCAATTTTTGGAGTTTAAATTCGAATTTTTATGGAAAATTATATTTTCATATGAAATTAATTTCAATAAATTTTATTGATTGAAACAAATTATTTGTGACTAGATTCGAGGCATTCGGAGGCTGATTTGCGAGGCAAAGACATAGTAGAGTAAAGAATTTCACGCTCTGAGGTAAGTAACCGTTTTAAATCTGGTCCTGGGGATATGAAACCCCGGAATTTGGTATCATGTGATTACTTTGGAGGTGACACACATGCTAGGTGACGGGCGTGTGGGCGTGCACCGAGGGGATTGTGACTTGGTTCGTCCCGTAAAAACTGTAAAGCTGAATAACTTGTTGTAAGCTATGTGCTCTCTATGTGTTATGGAAATTTGACTAAAAACCATGTTTAGGCTATAGGTTGGTACTGTTGGGACCCACAGAGGTCGTGTACATGTTGAATTATCTGCTTAAATTATTATTTTGTACTCAGCCACAGTTTACTTGATTATTTTATCTCAGTCTCTATTGTTCATTATTGATGTATCATATCATTGTGGTTTGGGCTGATTTCATGATTGTTGAGAGCCCGAGAGATTGGAGAGCTTTATGACTGAGCGAGGCCGATGGCCTGATTGTGAGATATTATACTATAGCACGTGAGTTGACCGTGCAACACGTGAGTTAACCGTGCAGCACGTAAGTTATCCGTGCAGATCCTTATATTATACTATAGCACGTGAGTTGGCCGTGTAGATCCAGATATTTATATTATGGCACGTGAGTTGTCCGTGCGGCACGTGAGTTGTCCATGCATATTATAGCGCTTGGGCTGTAGGATCCCCTCCAGAGTCTGTACATCCCTAGTGAGCGCAGGTACCCATTGAGTGTGAGTGCTGAGGGCTGAGAGCTGAGTGGTTGAGCTGTTGTGATGAGTTTAGTGAATGTTGCCTGAAAGGCTGTACTTCCTTTGCATTTGTTGTTGCACTCGGTTTCTATCTGTCATTGTTGTGAAATCTCTGAAAGATTTTATATCCAAATTACATGAACTTGAACTGTATAAAATTGATTTGACTTAAACTGCCGAATTTGAAAGCATGTCTATTCTTTGCTGGAATTACTGAAAGTGAACTATAACTGTGTAGCTTGCCATTATCTTCAGTTCCTTAGTTATTATTATTACTTGTTGAGTTGGTTGTACTCATACTACACCCTGCACTTCGTGTGCAGATCCAGGTATTTCCGGACATAGCGGGTGCTAATTCTCTCGCACAATTGATTTTTCGGAGATTTAGAGGTAGATGTCATGTTTCGCAGACCTTGCCTCTCCTTCCCTATCTCCTTATTTACTGCATTTGGTCTCGGACTATGATGGACCGTATTTTCCAGATTTGTATTCATATTAGATTCTCATTTACTTAGTGACACTGGATTTTGGGAGTGTTTATATATATAATTGTGAGTTTTTCTTCCGCTAAATTTAGATATTATATTTTCAAACTTAAAAGATATGGCGGTTTATTGAGATTGTCGGCTTACCTAGTATTGAGATAGATGCCATCACGACGAGTGTGATTTTGGGTCATAACACATCCCATTTTCATATTTTTATGTAAACACGGGTCTCAACCCATTTTCATATTTTCACGGCCCTTCATGCCCATAATTAAATCATCATATTTCTCCGGCACCTCGAGTCCACTTTTTATATTACAGCTGCACGGACAGTTCACGTGCCAATATTATTATCAATGTATATAAGATCCACATGATCAATTTATTCCAAATAAAGTAAGTTTAATTTTTTTTAAATCAAGTAAGAAATCAACAAAGGAATGAATTTATTTTAGAAATTATTTGGGTGGAGAAAATAACATTTCAATTAAAATAAAACACCCGGTAGTTGCTGATTTGGATGTAGAACTTATAAGAATTAAACCATACAACAATTTCTATTATTCAAAATAACTTAACCTTAAAAATTAGTAAAAACTAGAAACACAAATCCTCAGAGTCTCGTACAAGAGTCAAATCCAACACATTACAACAAGGAATACAAACACATAATAAAATCAAATAATATATCACGTAAGAACACAAGAATTTACATATCACGGAAAAATAAAATAACCAAAGGCAATTGCAACCATAGAAAAATATCAACAAAGGGCACTCCCGAGATACCGCCTCGTAGCCCTAAAAGTAAATATGCAATAACAACAATAATGCCCCCAGGACATCACAAATCAATCCCCGACATAGCCCACCTTGTCTCATCACGTGTGCAATAACAAAGTAAGTGCCCGCCTTGTCTAGCCACACGTGCATAATAATGTTCCCACCTTGTCTCGTCACATGCGCAACCCACATATATATATCCCGCCTTGTCATGCTACATGTGCAAATATGAATAGTAACAATAGTACGACAGAAATCTCGTGCAAACACCCTAATAAAACTTCCCAACAAAATAACTTGCCAATATCACATCTCATAAACTGCACCTCAAGTGCTCAAATATTACAACATATCACACATTTGCACATCAAGTGCTCAATTATTACAATTTATCACAGATTGCACATCAAGTGCTCAAATATTATAATTTGCCACAAACTTCATTCCTTTTCTAATTATTATTACTTTATTCCTTTTCTTGCCGTTACTAATTTATTCTTTTTCCTTAAACCGTTTACAACTTGATTGATAACGTTTAGTCATTCTTCAACTTCTCGCACTTCTTTGAATTTCTGACTATTTGCACCTCTTTGTATTTCTGAATTTCCTTCTCCCCACCTTGCACTTCTTTGAATTTCTGGCAAGGTGGGTTGCTCTGATGGTAAGCACCCTCCACTTCCAACCAAGAGGTTGTGAGTTCGAGTCACCCCAAGAGCAAGGTGGGGAGTTCTTGGAGGGAAGGATGCCGAGGGTCTATTGGAAATAGCCTCTCCAGACCCCACTAGTGAAATTATACTGGGTTGTTATTGTTGCACCTCTTTGTATTCCTTCTTTCGAATATATTCTTCTTCCTCTTCAATATCTTCCAGAACCAGAACATGGGAATTCCATTCTGGAGGAACTCCAAGTTCCTGAATATTTATGAAAACGTATATTAATTGTTCATAGAAAACATACCTATAGTCATATGGTGTTTTACACCCATGAGCGTTGCTACAATCACATCTCAACCATATTGAAATTTGGAACTCCAAGTAGAAGCAACTTGCAATATAATGTTACATTATTTAATGGAAACCTTTAAAAACTCTACTTGCACGATGGAGCAAAGTGCTTGGAGCTTTGTGGTTTACGGTGAGAATAATAATTTTTTTATAAATTCTCATTAATCTATCTTAAAAGTCTATTTTTTCTCTCTTCCTTCGGTATAACTTTGATCTTTAGTCCTTGAATTCTGATTGTTTCTATGTTTCGGACGTTACATGTTGAAGGTGCTTGTAACTCCTACACCTCACTAACATATCTTCACCAAATGAAATATATTTCTCTCTGGAATTTACCACATGCAAGATATCTACTTTCTTTATAATTCAGGTATATTTAGACGGCTAAAATTACTTCATGTTCATTGTTTATTTGCCCCTTTTGATTTTTTGTTCTTTGATTTCTTCTGTTTTCAATTTTAAGCAACTTTTTTTTTTAATTATTTGAATTATAAGTTTTGTTACTAGAGATCATGTGATTATCGTAGGGATGTTGAGTAGGAAATTATCTCATCCTATAGAAAAAACACTAATCTATTATCATATCTGGGAAGCCTAGCTAGCACCAAAAGGTGGAAACAAATGTACATAATAGGTCCTTCCCAAAATTGAGAGCATGTATATATGTGAATTTGAGGGGATAGGAGAAGATAGAGGAGGTGAATTTATGGTAAGGATTTTGATATACAGCCTATCGTGTGATTTCGGTTACTAATTCTAGAATTAATAAGCCTTTATTTCTTTTGTCTAGATTAATAAACCTTTATTAGTACATGATAGTCATAATGATTATAGTCAAATTGTAGCTAATGCAGAGTTATTATTTTCAGTTATTTTTGAAATTAATTACGTGAAAAGTTGATTAATTGTATTTGAAGACTTTTGGAAAATTAATAATTAAATAAATGAAGAAATGAAGGGAAAGGTCAAAAAAAGAAGAAAAAAGAAAATTAAGTTTCTTGGTCAAAAGAAACATGTCACATCAAATCTCTATTTGTACACAAATTCTTTTAATGGGTTTGGTAGACTTAATTTGTGATGAATGATCATAGATTGGAATTGGTTGAAAATTGGGCTCGACATATAACAAGAATAAAATTATTAGATGACATCTATATTTGGATGTGAGGAATATTGTGGAACTAGAAAAGCTTCTTATTTGTGGGACTATTTATTATATTGGTAATGAAAAGTTTAAATTCATTTATATAAAATTATAAGTGTACAACCAATAATATTATTTTTTATCTTATTTGTATAGTAATTGGCAGTTGTGTCACGACCCAAAATCTCATCACAAGCGTTGTGATGGCACCTAGTCTCTAAGACTAGGTAAGCCGATTTCAATAATATTTTGAAGCCATTTTTTTAAAAAAAAAACTAACATCGGAATTAATTACAAATATAACCTCCCAAGACTGGTAGTACTGAGTCACGAACTCTAACTGAATACATGAGATGATCACGAGGACCGAATATACAATACTGTTTGATTAAAAATTAACAGTACAATGAAATGAAAAGACTCCAAGGGACTGCAACGACCAAATAGCTCTACCTTGAATCCTTACGATCCCGATTTAACTCTGCCCAAATCTGATATCTCCAATACCTGGCTCTGAACAAAAATATGTAAAAGTGTAGTATGAGTACACCACGGTCGATACCTAGTAAGTATCAAGACTAACCTCAGTGGAGTAGAGATGAGATACCGTCAAGACACTCACTAGTCTAAAAACTTGTGCAAAATAATATACAAGAATAATAGAAAGCAAATAACAATAAGGGCAATACAAATCAGCCAGTGATATGCATAACAGGGCAAGAATAACACCATTAATATCGCTCAATAATTCATAAATATAAGTACACCCAATTAAATCAAGTTCTTCCATTAAATATCTTTCACATGTAATTCTTACGAATAAAACTCTTTTTCAAATATAATTTCCTCAAATAAACATCTTTCGAATATAAAATTCTTTCAATAAATCTCTTCAAATATAATTTCCTCAAATAAATATCTTTCAAATACAATTCTTTTATATAATTATTTTTTTTTGAATAAAAATTCTTCCAAATAAATATTTTGAATATAATTCTTTCAATTAAAAAATCACGGTGTGACACCTCATTTCATAATCATAAAAATACGGGTCTCAGCCTGTAACGACCCGATCAGTCGTTTTGAGTATTATAACCCCGTTACCCCATTTACTGCTCAATTTATGATTTACAGTTGTTTTATGACTTACCGGGTTAGTTGGTTCGGGTCTGGAAGGAATTCGGAGTGAAATGGGACACTTAATCTCATAATTTAAAATTTTAAGTTAGAAAAAGTGACCGGATGCGGACTTATGTGCAAACAACGTCGGATTTGAATTTTGATAATTCCAATAGCTCTGTATGGTGATTTTGGACTTAGGAGAGTGTCCGAAAAATTATTTGGAGGTCCGTGGTAGAATTAGGCTTGAAATGCCGAAAGTTGAAATTTTGGAAAGTTTGACCGGGGGGTTGACTTTTTGATATCGGGGTCGGAATCCGATTCTAAAAATTAGAATACCTCCGTTTTGTCATTTATGACTTGTGTGCAAAATGTGAGGTCAATCGGACATGATTTGATAGGTTCCGGAGTCGTTTGTAGAAACTTATAATTTCAAAGTTCATTAGGTTTGAATTGGGGTGTAATTCATGGTTTTAACGTGTTTGAGGTGATTTAAGAGTTCGACTAAGTTCATATCATGTTTTAGAACTTGTTGTTATATTTGGCTGAGGTCCCGGGGGCCTAGGGTGAGTTTCGGATGGTTAACGGATCGAATTTTGAACTTGGAATTTTGCTAAAGTTTTTCGGGTACACTGTCTGGTTTCCTTCTATGCGATCGCGTGGAAAGATCCGCGATCGGGTAGGTTAATTGGGACTGCTGAGTTTTTGTTCTATGCGATCGCGTGGGGAGAATCGCGATCGCGTAGCTGGGAAGAGAGAACACATCGCGAACGCGTGGGCAAAGCCGCGTTCCTGAAGAGGAGGTGAGGCAGTTGGGGTTCGCGAGCATTGTTCTATGCGAACGCGTGGGCTGTCCGCGAACGCGTAGGCCTGGGAAGCTCGTGCTTCGCGTTCGCATGTGTTATTGTGCGGTCGCGTAGAGAATTTTTGGGGGCAGTGTATTTTGGTCTTCGAGATCGCATAACCTTGTACGCGATCGCATAGGGTTATTTTGGCAGTGGAAATGTTGTGCTTCGCGATCGCGTGACTTGGTCCGTGATCGCATAGAAGAGAGGTCTGGACATAAAGTTTAAGTTCTATTTTTAACGATTTGGAGCTCGGATTGAGGCGATGTTTGGGAGATTTTAAGAGAAAATAAATGGGTAAGTGTTCTTAACTCAATATTGATTAAATTACCCGAATCTATAGTTATTTTTATCATTTAATTAGTGAATTAAGTTGGAAAAGTTTGAAAACCCTCTTGGATAAATTTGAGGATTTGAGGGCCGAATTGTTATCGAAATTTAGTAATTTTGGTATAGTTAGACTCGTGGTGGAATGAGGGTTCATATTTTGTAACTTTTGCCGAGTTCCGAGACGTGGGCCCCACAGGCCATTTTTGGAGTTTAAATTCGAATTTTTATGGAAAATTATATTTTCATATGAAATTAATTTCAATAAATTTTATTGATTGAAACAAATTATTTGTGACTAGATTCGAGGCATTCGGAGGCTGATTTGCGAGGCAAAGACATAGTAGAGTAAAGAATTTCACGCTCTGAGGTAAGTAACCGTTTTAAATCTGGTCCTGGAAATATGAAACCCCGGAATTTGGTATCATGTGATTACTTTGGAGGTGACACACATGCTAGGTGACGGGCGTGTGGGCGTGCACCGAGGGGATTGTGACTTGGTTCGTCCCGTAAAAACTGTAAAGCTGAATAACTTGTTGTTAGCTATGTGCTCTCTATGTGTTATGGAAATTTGACTAAAAACCATGTTTAGGCTATAGGTTGGTACTGTTGGGACCCACAGAGGTCGTGTACATGTTGAATTATCTGCTTAAATTATTGTTTTGTACTCAGCCACAGTTTACTTGATTATTTTATCTCAGTCTCTATTGTTCATTATTGATGTATCATATCATTGTTATTTGGGCTGATTTCATGATTGTTGAGAGCCCGAGAGACTGGAGAGCTTTATGACTGAGCGAGGCCGATGGCCTGATTGTGAGATATTATACTATAGCACGTGAGTTAACCGTGCAGCACGTGAGTTAACCGTGCAGCACGTGAGTTGTCCGTGCAGATCCTTATATTATACTATAGCACGTGAGTTGGCCGTGTGGATCTAGATATTTATATTATAGCACGTGAGTTGTCCGTGCGGCACGTGAGTTGTCCATGTATATTATAGCGCTTGGGCTGTAGGAGCCCCTCCGGAGTCTGTACACCCCTAGTGAGCGCGGGTACCCATTGAGTGTGAGTGCTGAGGGCTGAGAGCCGAGTGGTTGAGCTGCTGTGATGAGTTTAGTGAATGTTGCCTGAAAGGCTGTACTTCCTTTGCATTTGTTGTTGCACTCGGTTGCTATCTGTCATTGTTGTGAAATCTCTGAAAGATTTTATATCCAAATTACATGAACTTGAACTGTATAAAATTGATTTGACTTAAACTGCCGAATTTGAAAGCATGTCTATTCTTTGCTGGAATTACTGAAAGTGAACTATAACTGTGTAGCTCGCCATTATCTTCAGTTCCTTAGTTATTATTATTACTTGTTGAGTTGGTTGTACTCATACTACACCCTGCACTTCGTGTGCAGATCCAGGTATTTTCGGACATAGCGGGTGCTAATTCTCTCGCACAATTGATTTTTTGGTGATTTAGAGGTAGATGTCATGTTTCGCAGACCTTGCCTCTCCTTCCCTATCTCCTTATTTACTGCATTTGGTCTCGGACTATGATGGACCGTATTTTCCAGATTTGTATTCATATTAGATTCTCATTTACTTAGTGACACTGGATTTTGGGAGTGTTTATATATATAATTGTGAGTTTTTCTTCCGCTAAATTTAGATATTATGTTTTCAAACTTAAAAGATATGGCGGTTTATTGAGATTGTCAGCTTACCTATTATTGAGATAGACGCCATCACGACGAGTGTGATTTTGGGTCGTAACACAGCCCATTTTTATATTTTTATGTAAACACGGGTCTCAACCCATTTTCATATTTTCACGGCCCTTCATGCCCATAATTAAATCATCATATTTCCCTGGCACCTCGAGTCCACTTTTCATATTACAGCTGCACGGACAGTTCACGTGCCAATATTATTATCAATGTATATAAGATCCACATGATCAATTTATTCCCAATAAAGTAAGTTTAATTTTTTTTAAATCAAGTAAGAAATCAACAAAGGAATGAATTTATTTTAGAAATTATTTGGGTGGAGAAAATAACATTTCAATTAAAATGAAACACCCGGTAGTTGCTGATTTGGATGTAGAACTTATAAGAATTAAACCATACAACAATTTCTATTATTCAAAATAACTTAACCTTAAAAATTAGTAAAAACTAGAAACACAAATCCTCAGAGTCTCGTACAAGAGCCAAATCCAACACATTACAACAAGGAATACAAACACATAATAAAATCAAATAATATATCACGTAAGAACACAAGAATTTACATATCACGGAAAAATAAAATAACCAAAGGCAATTGCAACCATAGAAAAATATCAACAAAGGGCACTCCCGAGATACCGCCTCGTAGCCCCAAAAGTAAATATGCAACAACAACAACAATGCCCCCAGGACATCACAAATCAAACCCCGACATAGCCCACCTTGTCTCGTCACGTGTGCAATAATAAAGTAAGTGCCCGCCTTGTCTCGCCACACGTGCATAATAATGTTCCCACCTTATCTCGTCACATGCGCAACCCACATATATATATCCCGCCTTGTCACGCTGCATGTGCAAATATCAATAGTAACAATAGCACGACAGAAATCTCGTGCAAACACCCTAATAAAACTTCCCAACAAAATAACGTGCCAATATCACATCTCATAAACTGCACCTCAAGTGCTCAAATATTACAACATATCACACATTTGCACATCAAGTGCTCATTTATTATAATTTATCACAGATTGCACATCAAGTGCTCAAATATTATAATTTGCCACAAACTTCATTAATACATAAATTTCCATAATAAGGAGCTCATGGCTCGACCATAATGTGCACAAAATCTTAACAAATATGTCCGAGAATGAAAAACTCAATAAAGATTAACATACTGAACACCATAAAACAATTGTAATACTCAGAACCTAACTAGCATACTTGTAGCATTCAAAGAAAAACGAACAAAAAGAAGAATGAGAGATGTGCTGACCTTTTTGAGAGCAGCAGACCAAACAAGAAATCTTTTCAGTTGCGTAAGACCCCAGAAACCTCAAGTTCAGACCAACGATAGTACTCAGCAAAAGAAAAGAAAACAGTAAGAAGACCTAAGGCTTGGAATCCTAAACCTCTTAGTGCTTTTGTGTGTGATTTTCTTCAGTGTTAGGTGGTTGATTCATGAGTTTTCATTGTGTGTTTGGTGAAAACATTAAAGGCCCTATTTATAGTCCATTAAGATTCTAGGGTTCAACAAATTTCAAAATAATAGTGGAAAGTGATGAAAGATTGATGGTGATAGCAAGATTATGTGAAATCAGAAAGAACAGAGGGAAAATCGTTTAGGGATTTACCTGAGAAGATAGAAGCTAATCGATGAGGTGCGAAGGACCGCTGGTCAGAACCCTAATACCCAGAGGTCATTGCATTTGACCTTTGGGTGTTGAATATCAACATTAAGGCCAGGTAACTTCCCAGACTCGCTTTTGATTTAAAAAGACAAAGGATGATGTCTGGCGAGTTGAAGTTTCACCATTTGGTATGACCTCTTCAAATGGAGATATTGAAATTAAATGGCGAAAAAGGAAAGAAATGATGAGCTTCGTAGTGCAGAGGCAGAATGAAAGGCCATGCATTCCATGGATTTGAAAAGTCACGATCGATTTGAAGTTTCATCTCCAGGCTAGGATTTTTCGGATTTGGGCTTTGAGTTTCAAAGGCGAAATGATTAAGGATTCAGTGAGAATCCTGGGTAATTAAGGCAGAAGGAACATTTTCTGGGCGATTTGAGACCTTGCACGAATTTGTGCAAGGTTTTCTTGACTGATTAGGGTAATGGGAGTTGAAAGAATAGAGTGAAAAGGGAAAAGGAAGTGGCAGTGGTCAATAGAATGAACGATTAGGGTTTGGTGGGAGTTTGGTTGGTCTCTAGGTTAAAGTTGGGAGATACAACCTGGGCCGTTGGATCATTAGATCAATGGTCCTGATAAATAAGGGATTAAAGATTTTTGGGACATAATTTCGGTGTCCATTAGATTCGTGTAATCCAAGGTTAGGATTAAATGGTCTGAGTGTTTTAGCAATTAAAGAGAAAATGGAGTGAAAATCATGGGCCATTGATCAAAGAAATGAACGGCCTGGATGACTTTGTGTTTGCTCTGTGAGTGAGAGATGCGAGTGACGTAGCGTGCTCTCATTGGCTAAAAGAGGGTGTCACGGATCACCAAGGTGGCAAATGAGATGGGTGTTTGGACTGGGTCAGGTCCTAATTGGGCCTTGTATTTAGGCTAAAAATTATTTAAATGGTAGCCACTTTATAATTAATAAAAGAATTGCAATCGTAGCCTTTTAATCTTTTATCCTTTGGAAATTAATTTAAATAAACTTAATTATTCTCAATAAAAATATAGTAAAAATTATAATCGTTAAATACTATTAATTATTACAATTAATTAATTATTTGTAAAAATACTTCATTAGGACATTTATTTTGAATTATTGAAATAGTAAACTAATTAACTATTTTAAGAAGTAACTTATTGAATTTAATTATAGAACTTACGCATGATATTATTTAATAATCCTAAAATAGTAAATATATTTGTAATTACATAATACTAATACCAAATGATTAATTTTGAAACTAACGCTTGATTAATGTAAAAGAATAGATATTCATTACTGGAAAATACTTTGAAAGCATTTATTGTAAATTATTAAGTATAAATAAATTAGTTTTAAAAGGGAGGGTCAAAATTGGCCGTCAACAACAACTACGTCTAAATGCATGAGAATAATTCAACAATAAGAGAGATACCATGAAATAACACTTCAAGTAAGAATACTTCAACAATAAAAGAGGCACACGACAATAAGAGAGGTAACAACGTCAATCAAGGCACATAAAAGCAAGTTTGACAATAGAACATAGAACATGTGTTGACAACTTCAAGTAAAGCATGTAAGAGTAATTTAGCAATGGAAGATATGATATGGTATGACAATGTCAATTAAATGTATGAAAGAGCCTAAGTGTCTAAATCGGTAAAAATACCACATATAAGCATGTGTACACACTCGTCACCTCGTGTACACGTCTTCCATATCATTCTAATAATACAATTAACTCAAATCCTAAGGGGTAGTTCCCTCACAAAAAGTTAGACAAGATATTGACCTCAACTAAGCCAAATCTACACTTAAAATAGCCTTTTCCTTAAAATCCGCCTCTGTAGGTTCAAACATAACCAAAAATGACTTAATAGCATCAAACAATGCAAGAGAAACCAATTACGATAGATAAAGCTATGATTTTTACACAACTTCTCAAAAGCCAACAAAAGTCAATCTTGGGCCCGTCTGATCAAAACCCTAGTCCAAGGATAGATTCTGACTACTCATAACCCCACGAGTCCATATATGTATTTTAGTTTCAAATTCGAGTCCAAATCGGCTCTCAAAATCTAAATTTTATTTTTCAAAACATTGACAAAAATCTCCAAATTTCCTCTTTGATTCTCATAAATTTGTTGTTAAATCTAGTATATAATCATGAAATAAAGTTAGAAATTGATTAGAATCACTTATGCAATGATTGTAGATGAAAATTTCCTCTCCAAGTCGCCTCATACCGAGTCTAGGGAATGAGAGAAATGAGATGAAATACCGACTTTCCAACCTTTTGTTCAGTTGGAGATGGTGAACCCTCACAATTGTAAAGAAAATCTCCCAATTTCGGCTACTTCCAAGCCCAGGAGATGCCGCAATTGCGAAGTCTGCCCTCCTCGCAAATGCGACCTATTTATCACAAATGTGAACTAACCCACCTAAGCCTAATATTCACAAATGTGAACCAGGTATCGCAGTTGCAATATCTGAGTCCCCCCGTCATGTTAGCAATTGCAAAGTTGGTGCTCGCAATTGCGATGACTGCAACACTAACACACCAACAACCTGGATTTGAGTCCAAACCTTTCCGAAATACGTCCGAAACTCACCCGAGACCTTGGGGATCCAAACCAAACATCCACGTGAGTCTAAAAACATCATATGAACTCATCCGCATGATCAAAACACAAAAATAATATCTACAACTACGAATCGGTCATCAAAACGTATGAATTTCAATGAAAAGTTCAAGAGCCTCTAGAATAGCAACCAAGCGTATGAATCCTATCAAATCAACTCCAAATGACACCAAATTTTGCAGACAAGTTTCAAATGGGAAAACTGATCTATTTCAAGTCCCAAACCAAATTCCGAACCCGATAGCCAAAAAGTCGACCTATGGTCAAACTTGGGAGAACTTCTAAACCTAATATTGTCAACTTTCGGTATAACTAGTGAAATCAACCTAGGGACATGCGAATTGGATTCGGGGCATACGCCCAAGTCCAAAATCATGATACGAACCTATCGGAGCCATCAAAATACCGTTCCAGGATCGTTTCCTCAAAAGTCAAACTTTGGTCAATATTTCAAACTTAGGCTTCGAAGCCAAGTACCAAAGGGTCCAAATCAACCCAAAACCTTTCCGAAATGAAACTAACCAACCCTGAAAGTCGTAAAACTAAAAATACACATGTGTGAAGCATCAAAAGGGGAAACAGAACTCAAATACACAAAATAACCTATCAGGTCGTTACATTCTCCCCTCTTAAAACGAACCTCCGTCCTCGAACGTGCATAGAGACATACCTGAAGTGATGAAAAGGTAAGGATAACAACTCCACATGTCGCGCTCGGTCGCCCAGGTCGTCTCCTCAACCAGATGACCCCTTCATTGGACCTTCACCGAAGCAATGTTCTTTAACCTCAACTTTCAGACGCGCCTGTCCAAGATAATCACTGGCTCCTTAACATAGGTATTTAGAGAAATATCGTTTGCCTTTTTACCCTTAATAAATATATTTATATTGTATATAATTGTAGTTGTAAATATAAAGAATTTTAAAAACTCAAAATCGCCGAACTATAGTGTAAAAGTAGCTCAGTTTTCCACCCGCAATTAGAGTCACTTTTGGCTTAGGAGTTTTTTTACCAAAACTGACCGGCAATTAATGTCACTATAATTTAGTATTCTTTTACCATAATTGCCGTAGAATATTTTCTTACTATATTTTGCCAATGTTGTGGGTTATTTAATTAACTGATGTTCTTTTTAGAAGGAATAAGGAGAATACCATTTGAAGAATATACATTCTAAATATGAAAAAAAACTTCTCCATATCCGGTGTATACACCAAGTCAATAATTAAATGACACTTGTCATAGTATTTAATTATAAAATAGTAGTATTTAACCATAGTTAACTCCATCTACTTTTATAAAATCTTAAATAATAATTGTATAATAATAATCTTAAATACTTTCTAGCTATTTCCGTTGTTCTACGGCAAATATATCGAAAGGAAGACACAATCGTAAGCTAGCAAATCAGGGCTAATACATTTTCCATTAACCACCCAAATTCTCCTACTTTCTTCTTATAAATATTTGCTGCAAATACACTCTCATTGATTTTTTCAAGATCTTATAAAGCAAAATATACTAGCTTCCACCTTTCCATACTAATTTATAGTAGATCATTCAAATCTTCTTTAACATAAAAATTAACTATGAAATTACAAAACTAATCACTGTTAAAAACATTCAACAAGGCAGCCTATATGATAACTTTTAACTTAGCTCTAAGACGTAGGAATTAAGTTAACTACAAGAAAACTTAGCTTTCGAAGGAAGCATCCTATAGGGTTATTCAAGATGTCTAAGAGCTCCTTTATAAATACTATTGTATTATACCACCGTCCCTTCGGATAAGTTTCATAAGCTTAACCAAAGACTTGAAAATCTAAAATCAGAAAAACACGAAGAGTAATGATAATATTCAGCTTTATTCATTAAAAAAGATAACAACAACAAAACTAGTTATTTTCGTACATGATCACATCCAATCATTATTCATTGATATGGTTTCTTAGTTCACAATTGTGTGTAAAATGAGTTTTTGATTAATATTGTCCCTTATCTTTGAGGGTAGATCTATTTTGATCCCTCAAATATAATCTTTAGCATATTTAGTCTCATAAGTATGCTAAAGTGGAGCACCTTTAGTCTCACTGACACAATATGTTCAAAAACTAACGATGTTACCCAACTCTGATTCATGAAGCAAATCCTCTGCTCTGAAGCAAAACGTTTCCTCTCATTTTATTGGATAACGCAAATTATCACTTTAATTCCTCATTTTTAGATAATGTCTTCTAAAATTTTAACCTTGAAAATATCCCCTTATGTGCCAGTTTTCAATAAGAAAATGACACTGTATAGCCGCTGTAAAAATAATAGCCAAAAAAATATATAAAGTTTGTATATTTTTTTGTATATATATATATACACATTTAAAATTTTCGGTTGATTTTTTCAAAAAAAAAAGTTAAAATTTAAAAACAATAGAGCTACCAGGATCACTTCTAGCCATATTATTGAAACAAATGAATAACCAGGTTGTAATATCACTTTTAGCCCGTACCAGAAACTATTTACATCTGGTAGTGGAAAAAGTATATAAAATTTGTATAATTTTTGTATATTAACATACAATATATATATATGCACATACAAACAATATATAAATTTTATACATTTTTCGGCTATTATTTTTACAGCGGCTATACAATGTCATTTTTTTTATTGAAAACTGGCACATTAGGGGATATTTTCAAGGTCAAAATTTTAGAAGACATTATCTAAAATGAGGAATTAAAGTGATAATTTGCGTTATTCAATAAAAGGAGAGTAAACGTTTTGCTTCAGAGCAGAAGATTTGCTTCATGAATCAGAGTTGAGTAACACTGTTAATTTTTGAACACATTGTGTGAGTGAGACTAAAGGTGCTCTACTTTATCATACTTAAGGGACTAAATATGCTCAGGGCTATATTTGAGGGACCAAAATAGACCTACCCTCAAAGATAAGGGACAATATTGGCCAAAAACTTTGCTTAAAATGCTACTACTATTTATAAATCGGAGCAACCAACTTCACTAGCATCTCCTTCTCAAAAGTCTCAAAATACTAATATCAAAGAATTCTAGTTGCCAATCTAATGGCTCCTATGACTTTGTCAAAACTGTAAATGCAGCAATAAATATCATTAACGGCAGTCGAGTCATAGTACTTCATTTGTAATTTGGTCCTGGTTTCCACGTACTTGTAGATGATAGCTATACCAAAAAAAAATTAGAATAGTAAAAAGTTTCACATATAATTTCACCATTCCTACAGGATTCATGTACAAAGAAGTATTGTTAAAATACCTGTGTGGTTTTATCAACACCTTCCAACACGGTTAAAAATGAGACATTTGGTTCGAACATATCCAAATCAAAAGCATCATCCTTGCACAAAAGAAAGAAGAAAAGTTGATAATATGAATCGATTATTTAATATAAGAAACACTGTATGAATAATCCTAAAAAAACTAACGTGAAAATTTGCTTATGGTAAAGAAGATATTACTTGATGAGGAGTGTATGCGTTGTCCTCAAAAGATTTTTTATTGGTGGTGCAACCATTTTTTGAGATTTCTCTGTAATAAATACAACTAATTAGATGGATCAAAAATAAAAATTAAGTAAAGAGTTGCATAATACTTACTGATTCTCCCTGAGTAGTTGGTTGAGTAGCTTTTCTTTTTTTGGATTTATCCTACTGGTTAGGAATACGTTCTTTGCGAACACCTGGTGCTCTTACATAAAGAGGTTCCAATACCTTCTCTTTTATGTTTTGCTTACCATTTTTTTGTGGAAATATGGATATCAGAATTGTCCAACTTGCCTAGATAGTCATTTATCTCAACCGAAGCATTTTCGAGATTTACTTTGTAAATTATCCGGCATTCCACATTAGATTTTCTAAGATAAGCAAGATTATAACAACTCTGCATCACATTATTAGTGTAAACAATCTCAGATTCTGAATTTCTATTGATAGAACTACTCTTGGCAATATTTTTATTCTTTTCCTCACATCTTTGGTCCATCTCTTCAAAATGTATTGCTCAGGGATTTGGGACACTTTCTTTGAAGTTAATATCAATATACAGTGTGCACATAAAATACCCATAGATTTAAACTTTTTGCAAGAACATGTCACATGTAAAGTTGAAAAATCTTAACTCAACAAACCAACTCTTGCTTGAATTATGCATTTTTACTTCATATCTGGACATTTTACCATCATCGTATATTTGTGCCTCAATAAAACATTCCCCACTTCCTTTCAGAAACTCTTTCTCCAATATATTGTAAATCTTGTGCGTGTAGATTGTAGAAACCTGAGTTAACATTGGACTACCTTTAATAGCAAGTGTAGGCTTACCTTGTTTACAGTTGAAGTCTTCATGTTCTTCATTAAACCGCTACTTATTTACTATATTTTTCTCATAGTTAATCACAAATATGTGCAAATAAGTGATCAAATCTCCAAGCTCATTCAACACATGATTAGTACTTTCACTTCTATGACAACTCAGATGGCCGTCTTATGTATTGTAGTCCCGTTTTTTATTTATTACTTATTCTATATTCACTTGTGGTTATGTGACTTACCAGAGTGGTTGGTTTGGTTCAAGGGATATTTCGGAGTAAATTGGGCTACTTATAACCTGTTTGGCCAAGCTTTGTTTTGGGTCAAAAGTACTTTTTTTCAAAAATTGAGGTGTTTGACCAAACTTTTAGAAGAAAAAAATTGCTTTTGAGGAAAAGCAGAAACAATTTTAGAGAAGCAAAAAAAGTAGCTTCTCTCCAAAAGCACTTTTCTCAGAAGCACTTTTGAGAAAAATACACTTAGAAGCAGTTTTTAAAAACTTGGCCAAACACTAATTACTGCTAAAAAGTATTTTTCAAATTAATTAGCCAAACACAAACTGTTTCTCACCAAAATACTTTTTTGAAAAGTACTTTTAAGAAAAGCACTTCTCAAAGTTGATTTTAGAAACTTGGCCAAATAGGCTATTAGTCCCAAGGTTGGAAGATTACATTGGAAGAGCTAATTAGATGTTGACTTTTTTGTAAACAATTTCAGAATGGAGTTTTGATTGTTCTGATAGCTTTGTACTGTGATTTGGGACTTATGCGTATGTCTGGATATTGATTTGGAGGTCTGTAGATTGTTTTGTCTTGAATTGGCAAAAATTGGAAGGCTGAAGGTTTGGAAGGTTGAGAGGTTTGACCGAGAGTTGACTTTGTTGATACCTTGCCCGGACTTTGGTTCTGGAAATTAAAATAGGTATGTTCTATCATTTATGACTTGTGTGCAAAATTTGAGATCAATTGGAGTTGGTTCGGTATGATTTGGCATTAGTTTTAGAAATTAAAAGTTTATTAGTTCATTAGGCTTGAATTGGGGTACGATTCATGATTTCGATGTTGTTTGATGTGATTTGAGGCTTCGAGCAAGTTTGTATTGTGTTTTAAGACTTGTTGGTATATTTGGATGGGGCCCTAGGGGATTCAGATTAAAATCGGATAGGGAATTTGGCTTATGCGAATGTTGTTGGCATCAGTTCTGGTGTAACTGCACCTACGAGATTTTGGCCGCAGGTGCGGAACTGCAGAAACGGCGAGATGCGTGCAGATGTGAAGAGGAGTGAAGTCTGAGAGGATCGAAAGCGCTTCTGCGATGAGAGGTCGACAGGTGCGGTGTATGCCGGGCTTGGATTTGGTCGCTGATGCGTTAAGCGATCCGCAGGTGCGGATGCGCATAAGCGAGCGAGGGGCAGCAGAAGCTGTCTTGCAGGTGCGGAGCTTTGACTGCAGGTACTCTAGGTCGGGGAATTAATGAGATTTCGTACATGCAATGATGAGTCCGCAGGTGCGACTATGAGGGCCATAGAAGCAAAAATGATGGGCTGTGATTTATACCGAAGGGTTTAGTTGATTTTTCTCATTTGTGGGATTTTAAAGTTCGAACTAGGGCAATTTTTGGACTATGTTATTGGAGAGTGAAATTTGAGATTTGGGGGGGGGGGGGGCGATTTATGGTTAGAATTTGATGATTTTGACATGGTTGGACTCGTAATTAAATGGGTATTCAGAATTTATGAATTTTGTTAGGTTCCGAAGTGCGGGCCCGGGATTGACTTTTTGACTTGAGTTAAATATCATAGCTTTATCTTTTGGAATCACTTCCTATGACTTTTATTGATAGTATTACATTATTTTGGCTAGATTCAAGCCTTCTAGAGTTTGATACACGTGGGAAGGGCTTGTTAGCGGAGTGATTTATTTTTGCTGAGGTAAGTATCTCATCTGAACTTGGTTGAGGTACTAGTTTCCTGAATTATTTGTGATAGCTGCGTGCTATGGGTGCGCACATGTGTGGGGTTTGAGCCCATGTGCTAACCCCGAGGGGATTTTTTCATGATCAGGCTGTTCTTTGGCTATGATACACCTAGAATTGATTGTTAAACCTTATGCTATGATGTTTCTCATATGTGTAACATTGTTGTGAACTATTTGAGCCATGTTTGAGGCAACATAGAGGTTTAATCCCTGAATAAACTTGATAAATACTATTCTGTGATAAAATTGTTGATTTGGGCTATGATAGTACATTTTGCACATGAATAAACTTTAGCATTTCATTATACCAGTCGAGGAGCATGAGATTTGTTATTCATTCATCACATACATGTACTCTTGTTTATTTGCTCATGTGTGATATGATTGGACTGAGTGCCTATGACCACGCCGGACGGATTGTGTTATTATGCTTGTGACCACGTCGAGCGGATTGTGTTGTTATGCATGTGACCACGCCGAGAGGATTGTGTTGTTATGCATGTGACCACACCGAGCAGATTGTACTGTTATGCTTGTGACTACACCTGATGGATTATGATATTGAGTCTGTGACCACGATGGACTGGTAACACATTGAATTGGTTGTGCTTGCATGTGGATATGGATCCATCCCCCTAGGGTCACCCTCTCATATTTCTCTCTTGATGGTGTACACGCTTATACTGAGGAAAACTGATCAGTAATTTTTCATGCAGATCGGTATGGAGACGTCTGTACTTATCTTCGAGAGACCACCGAACTGTTAGAAAATTCACTTTCTTATATTCTTGTCGTGCGGTGTGTTATTTCCAAAACTTGAACTTGACTCTTCTATTCTCTCACGTATGGTGAGGACACGTGCAACCGGATCAAGCGGACAACCACCAGTACCACCAGCTATAGCCGCGGTAGAGGCCTAGGTATGGCTCGTACTACAACCAGAGCAACACCCGTGGAGCCACCGGTTGCTCCAGCTCAGGAGAAGGTACCAAATGTGGTTGAGCCGATGGGACCAGCTTAGGCACCGGTAGTGCCCATTGTGATTCTTGGCCTTTAGGAGGCCTTAGCCCAGATTTTGATTGTGTGCACGAGTCTGGCTCAGGCAGTCTCAGTTATAGCTGCACAGGTTTAGTAGAGTCTTGCGGATCGGTACAGAGACATCTGTACTTATCTTCGAGAGACCACTGATCTATTAGAAAAATTCACTTTCTTGTATTCTTGTAGTGCGGTTTGTTATTTCCAAAACTTGAACTTGACTCTTCTATTCTCTCACGATCTACGGTCGCGGTAGAGGCTTAGATATCACTCGTACTACAACCAGAGAAACACCTGTGGAGCCACCGGTTGCTAGTAAGAAACATTAAATTTAATGATTTTCTCTTCTTATTTTGTGTTTTTGATTGCATTCGGTGTCTGTTAGGTATGAACATTGAATGCCCCTTTTATAGTGGAATTCAAGCCACTTAGGGTTCCGATAAATTCAAACTAGTTAGTGGATGATGATGACAGGTAGATGATGATAGCAACAGGGTTAAATCAGAGAAGAGCAGAGGGGAAAACATTAAAGAACCTTTACCTGGGCATAAGGATGAATGAGACCGTTGAAAGTGAAGGACCATCAACCAAAGCTCTAATGTCCAGAGGTCATGATTAAAATTGGACACGAATAATAATAATGAAAATGGGACATTTGCACTCTGATTTAAAAGATGAAAGAAGAATAGATGAACTTCAGTTGCACAATTTAGGTTTAGGGTTCGAATTTGGGGATTTAGAATTATAATGACGCAAATGGAAATGGTCGGTCGGGATTCATGAATACAGGGACAAAGTGGATGATTTAAGGTTGAATCTTGTAACCTTGCACAAATTTGTGCAAGGTTTTTGTGATTGACAAGGGTTGATGGATGAGAGAAAAGAGAGGAAATGGGGAAAGAAGGGAAGTTGGGTAGTGTGGGCGAATGATTAGGGTTCAGAGGTTTGGGTTGGTTTAACGTGGATGGATGAAGGGTAGCCGTTGGATCATTGTGATCAACGAAAACAGTTTAGTATGAAAAAACAATGGCCGTTAGATTTCTTTGATCCAACGGCTGAGATAAATCACTGAAGATATTAACATAAAAGGGAAAATTTGGTTTAAACATGGACCGTTGATTATTAGGATCAACGATCCGGATAATACATGCTTCTTATGTGGTTGTGGATGAGGGATGAGGTGGCATAATGCCATTGGCTCGGACGAGATGGCAGGGATTGTTAACTTAGATGATTGGGTTGGGTCTGAACCGGGTCAGGAGTGATTGGGATTGTGCATTTGGGCCAAAATAGCTGATATTTGATTTAAAAAGTGTCCACATTAAGTTTAATTAATCAATTACAATTATAGCCTTTTGAGCTTTTAACACCCTTTAAAAATTAACTTAATTAGACTTAATTAATCTTAATAAAATATAATCATCAAATGTGTTACTAATTACTGTAATTAAATTTTGACTAGGTCTGGTGATTGGCGACTAGGAGACAATCATTCGCGACTGCTATCGCGAGCTTCCCATGGCCATTCCGACCGGTGACCAGCCTATTTCCATGGTTGGTCATCCCTCTCAAACCATCACAACACCAAATAATCCAACCCTCCAGCCAATACAATCCACCTTTAGCCATAATCCACCACCGGATTTCTCCAATATACTTAAACTTACTTCATTAAATACGTCCATGTAGCCTACGTCAAACAAAAACCCTACTGTCCCTTTGATCCCTATAAAACCTATTTTGTTTATTCATGGAAAACCATTGATTCAATGGACAAATACAAAAGTATAGCAGATGAATATCATTTGACAATCTAGATTTTGCATTCGTTGGGAAATTTTTATATGGGTGACCAGAGATTCAAGAGCTTCGTAAGTTAATTCCTAGTCAATATGGGATTAAAGGTGAAGTTCAAATTGAATTACTTTGTTTTAGAGATACTTTAAATATATGTACTTTACTGGAGGATTATGTGAATTTGATGTCAAGTGGTGCATATTACATTAAAGCTATAGATGGTTATGAGTATCAAATGAGGCCTTTAAAGTATGATGTATGATTTAATCCTGACGAGGAGACTTCAATAGCCACGACATGGATTTATTTTCCAACGCTACCTCCTACTTTCTTTGTGAAAGAGTCACTGTTTTCACTTGCCTCGGCGGTGGGTAAACCATTACATGTAGATTTGGCCACAAAGAATAAGACACGGTCTAGTTGTGCACGTGTGAAAGTGGAAGTAGATCTCTTGGCTGAATTGCCCAAGAGAGTACAAATTCCAGTGGTCGACGAGGCAACAGGAGTTGTGCGATCAAAATGGATTAAAATCCAATATGATGACATGCCTAAGCATTGAAAGGAATGTAAGTTAAAAGGTCATTATAAAGCTGATTGTAGAGTGCTACATCGAGAATTGATTCTAATTGTGGAGCAAGAACAAACTGTAGATGGTGACAACAAACAGGCAAAATTGAACAACATGTCTCCTCATGTTAAAAAGCTAACTAGTGGTATTGTAGTTGGCTACCCTAATGGTAGATGGCAAGAAGTAAGAGATAACAGACCAAAGAAGAGTAATGAGGCTAAGGACAATGAGGAGAAGGGCAAGGAAGTAGCTGGCAAAGGTGTTAACAATGTGGAGCAAGCAATAGTTCCAGTGCAAACAACTAATAAGTTTACATTATTAGAGGAAGGAGAAATACAAGAGGATGTGCGTGTAAAGAAGGAGGAACTGGAGAAAGTTTTGAATGAGGAGAATATGGAAGGAAGAAAATGTATGATCTCAAATCCTACTCCTACTGGGAAAGCTACTCCAAAGAAAAATGGGACTAAAAGCACGGGAAAGGAAAACATCCCTAATCCTACTGTACATGGGATTGAGGAAACTAATATGAAGGAGTCCATAATTGAATGGGTCAACAGGAGATTTAGTACGAATAAGGATGAATTGAGGGAGCTTAATGTCACTGCAAATAATTCTTGTCAAGAAGTACCTTCTCAAAATCTTAATGATTCTACAAAGAACAATGTGACCAACAATGCAACATTATATGACAATTCTCTATGAAGTGATGAGGTGGAGAACATGGAGAGAAATAATGTTGAACACAAGGGGAAGAACATTCCACAAGGAGGAGGAAAGGTGAACAAAACAGGTGCCCTAGATCATCAAGCAACAGTAAACCCTAGTGCTCAAAACACTAGGGTTGAGGATTGTCAAGAAATAACCGTCCAGTAGGCTATTGCACCAACTTGAACTAGTAAAGTAACAAAAACACAAGTGGAATTTAATGGGGAATCAACCGTTGAAGTGTCAGCTAAGAAGAAACTCAATGGAACAGTAAACCCTAGCGGTACTGTTCAAGTGTTTGCTAATTCTGGAGATCGTTCGAGGGAGTTTTTAGGAGAATGGAATTTTGACATTGTTCCTATGGAGGTTCTAGGTGATACAGTTGGGTCAAACAACCAAACAGTTCAAGGCAATGGTTCAGAAAACAATGGAACACTAGTTCTTATGAGGGCAACTACAGTAAACCCTACCCTTGGTCTGTGTATAATTTGTAATTCAAAGCTATCCCAAAAGTTGTAGAGGTAATGGAGAAGCATTCCAAGATATTGAAGGAGGCTACTAAGAAAAATCAAGATCAAATTGACCTTAGTATAAAGGCATGTGATTCAGAGATAGGAGGCAACAAGACAATTCAAATTGTGGACTCTGCAATGGATGATCCTGACATTCTAGCTGGGAAAACTTTTAGTGTTACAAGTGGGATATTTGCAAAGGGAGTTCTCATTAATCAAAGAGGATGAAAGGATCTGGGGATGGTATCAAAGAATCATGAACCAAAGCCTTTGGAACTTTAAATTGTTACTAGAGGAACTTGGAGAGGATGTAGATGAGGAATCTATAGCATTCAATTTCCAACAGATAGCTCAACAAGGAGACTTATCACCCAGGAGTGTAGACAAGAAGAAATCAGGCGGTAAGCCAGCCAGAAAACAAAAAGAAAAAATTATACCTATAAGGGTACAACCAAAAAGGAGTGGTCTCTCTAGTCCAAATAACGTCAATGGTTAATGTCTTAATTTGGAATGTGAGGTTAGTGAACACTCAAAAATCTTTTCAAAGATTAATCCATAGGAAGTATAATTTTTATCTGATTGGGTTGATGGAGCCTTGGCAAGATATAAATCAACTTGAGGTATATAGAAGAAGGTTGGTCATAGAATCTGTAGTTGCTAATATGAATGGTAAAATTTGGGTATTCATAGATGAAGATATTGATGTAGAGGTGTTGTTTGACATGGACTAACAATTGACTCTAAAGTTATTTCATAGAGTACTGGCTAGAGATTTGATAGTGACACTAGTTTATGCTAAGTGTACTGCTATTGAGAGAATTGAACTATGGGATTCACTATATCATCTAGCTTCTAACATGATGCTTCCTTGGCTAGTAGGATGATATTTTAATGTCATCTTATATAAGGAGGAGAAGTATGGTCGATTGCCAGTGTATATCAATGAAGTAGCAGACTTTGTACATTGTATTGATACTTGTGCACTATATAATCTTGGCTTCAAAGGCAGCTTGAATACATGGTGGAATGGCAGGTCGGATGATGCATGTATTTTCAAAAGACTGGATAGATATCTGGCCAACCAATAATTTCAAGGCATGTTTCCAGCATTGGAAGTAGAGCACCTCATTAAATATGGTTCGGATCATGCCCCTGTGGTGTTGCCTTGAAATGTTAACGCAGTACAAGTGAAGAAGCCTTTTAAGCTCTTGAACTTCTGGCTTCAAAACTCATCATTTATGGAGGTGGTAAGAGAGAACTTGAAGGCAGATGTGGTAGGCAGTCCTTTCATCATTTCACAACAAAAACTCAAGAGGGTGAAGAAGGCTTTGACATCTTGGAGTAGGGAGACTTTTGGTGATATCTTTAAGCAAATTTCTTTACTAGAGGATGTTACCAAGGTGCATGAAGTGGAGTTTGAGCTCAATCCTACTGCTCAAAATAAAGCTAAGCTTCACAGAGTTCAAGCAGACGTTACTAGATATCTACATTTAGAAGAGGAGTTTTGGAGGCAGGAAGCTGGATTGCAATGGGTTAAAGATGGTGATAGGAATACTAAGTTCTTTCATACTCATGTTAAGGGGAAGAGAAAGAGACTACAAGTATCTAGCATTTTTGGATTATAATGGGAATTGGTTAGAATCACAAGAGGAGATGGCCAAGAAGGAAGTGGAGTTCTTTCAAGCTCAGTTCACCGAAGAGTAAATTCCAACAAACTTTGATATTGTGAACCATGTTCCTAAATTAGTTTCTGAAGAGTAGAATGAGAAGATGTGGGCAGAACCTAGCATGGAAGAGGTAAAACAGGTAGTGTTTGGTTTGAATGGTAACAGTGCTAGTGGTCCAGATGACTTTACTGGCCAATTTTACCATTGCTGCTGGGACATAATTTGTGATAATGTTCCGGACATCATCAGAGCTTTCTTTTGTAGAGCAGAATTGCCAATGTTCATTAAACATACTAACTGTGATATTGTCGAAGAAGAAGAATGTGGCTACCTATTCAAACATGAGACCTATTAGCTTGAGAAACTTTTCAAACAAGATCATCTCTAGAGTGCTTCATTAAAGGTTAGTGGATCTTCTACCCACGCTAATCTCACCAAATCAGGAAGGGTTTGTGAAAGGGAGGAGTATTGTGGAGAACATCTTATTGACTCAAGAGATAGTTTCTGACATTCGGAAGAGGGGTGAACCTTCGAATGTAGTTATCAAACTTGACATGGCAAAGACTTATGATAGGTTATCATGATTGTTCTTGACAAAAGTGCTTAGGTAGATTGGCTTTGATTAGAAGATCATTGACATGGTATTCAGGTTGGTTTCTAACAACTGGTACTCAGTTTTGTTGAATGGACAAGCCAGTGGATTCTTCAAATCTACGAGGGGTGTCAATCAAGGTGATCCCTTATCTCCAACTTTGTTTATTCTGGCTACTGAGGTGCTAGGGAGAGCATTACATGCCTTGTATGATAATCCAAAATTTATTGGTTTTAGAATGCCTAAGTGGAGCCAAAACATCAATTACTTATCCTATGCAGATGATACTATTATATTTAGTTCATCACACTATGGGGCCATACAGTTGATCATGAATGTTTTTGAGGAGTATGAAAATGCATCTGGACAAAAGGTGAACAAAGAGAAATCTACATTTTATATGCATTGAAAATTCAACTTACCATGAAGCTAATACTGTGCATCTAATCACAAAGTTTCAAAGGCATCCCTTCCTCTTTACTTATTTAGGTTGTCCAATCTTTTATATTAGAAGAAAGAAGGAGTTCTATGAGGACATTATCTTTAAAGTGCAATAAAGGCTTAACTCTTAGAAGGGAAAGCAACTGTTCATTGGTGGAAGGGCAATTTTGATAGCACATGTGCTTGAAAGTATGCCTATACATCTCTTATCCGGAATCAATCCTCCGCAATATGTTATAACAGAATTGCATAAGATGTTTGCAAGTTTTTATTGGAGTAACTCTGGGAATAGAAATGCAAGTCAATGGGCACCATGAGATACTTTATGCTTGCCAAAAGAGGAAGGTGGTGTTGGCTTTATATCTTTGCATGATGTTTCAAAAGCTTTATTTGGGAAACTATGGTGGAATTTTAGAACTAAGGAGACATTATGGACACATTCACGAGGAATAAATATTGCAAGAAGAGGCATGAAGTACTTGTGCCTTGGAAATATGGTTCACATGCATGGAGAAAAATGTTACAAATGAGAGACATAATTGAGCATCAAATATGGTGAAAACTAAAGAGTGGCAGTGCCTACTTCTGGTATGATAATTGGGCAGGTGTAGGGTTTTTATACCATTCTTCAGGGCCTGATCATTAATGTGATGAGTCTATTGTACATGTTAATAAAGTTATAGAGGATGGGCAATGGAATGTTTATATGTTGAAGGGCCTATTACCAGAGGAACTTACTGAGCACATAATTGAAACCATTTAGCCATCTGCACTCTCTAATATACAAGACAAACTATGGTGGCAACCTGAATCCAAGGAAAAGTTTACTGTGAAATCAGCTTGACAATATGTAAGGAGGAGAAGGCAGGAGAACAAGCCGTACAAATTCATTTGGGTGAAGGCTGTACCATTTAAGATATCATTCTTTATGTGGAGATTATGGAAGTCTAAGTTACCACTAGATGACACATTCAGAAGGTGGGGTGATGTGGTTACATCAAGATATTGGTGTTGTAGAAGCCCTACTGAAGAAACTCTTGCACATGTGTTCTTTAGATCTCCAGTGGCTAGATTAATCTGGAAATACTTCAGTGCAACAACAGGTATTAACATTGATGGGAAACTATTGATTCAAGTGATAAATGAGTGGTGGAAGAAGCCAGCTAATACATGCCTCAAGGTGGTTTACCAAGCTATGCCAACACTGATTATTTGGTATTTGTGGAAGAGAAGAAATGCAGGAATGCATGGAAGAGTGGTGTCCATCAACAGGGTGATTTATGAAGTATCCACCTCAATCCATATGTTACTGAAGGTTAGAAGACCTACATTCTTAGGTGTCACTGCTAACTGGCCATACTTGCATGACAAACTGATGTCTCACATACCAAAGTTGAAGTACACTAAGGTGTGGTGGCAACTGCCTCCTATAGGGTGGATAAAGTATAACACTGATGGAGCATGTAGAGAAAATGGTAGAGCTTCTTATGCATTTTGTATTAGAGATGGAATTGGTGACTTACTTTATGCACAAGCAGAAGAGATTTATGATGCCACCAACAATGTTGCTAAAGCAAAAGCCATCATGGAAGCTCTAAGGTACATTGTACAATCCCATTTACCTCCTTGTGTCATTGAGATAGATTCATTGTTGATGAAGCGAATATTGGATGAAGTATGGGAGCCTCCATGGAATATTGTGGTGTAAGTGGAAGAAATTCTTAATCTCATGTCTAGGTGTGTAGTGGCTGTAACTCATGTACTTAGGGGGAATAAGCTAGCTGATCACTTGGCCAACTTAACTTTAGAATTGAATGCTCATATTCAGGCTGAATCTTTTGGTGATTTGGACACTCATGGGAGGAAAATCTTGAACGGTGATGAGATGCAGGTCCCATACATTAGGGTAAGGAAGTCTAAACCCAATCATTCATGATGATAATTGAAGAAGATGTGGTGATTTTGGAGTGTGTGGTGGGGAGTATCCTGGATGGTAAGGTCACTGAGAAGGCATCAAGGTACAACTGAAAAGAGGAGAGTAGGAAGTCTCTTTTCGCTAACAATAGCTTCTTTTTTGTGGGTACAGATGGTGAGGCTGTTCTTTATGTATTGGCCAAACCTTTTAGGGTGGTATTAGTGTCTTTGATACTCATTCCCTATATGTATAACCAATACATAGCTCAGCTCAATTCTGCATAAAAAGGATTGATCATGCAGGCTTATATGTGGCATATAATCTGTATGTGCAAGTATGACTTAAAGAGAGCAACTGGAAGTATGTGGATCTTAACATGGTATGTCCACTGCTTTTTCTTCCTTCCGCAGACTAGATATGTAAGCAACAGTAAGGATCACAGGTACAGACGACCTTATGCTACCCTTTTGAAGTATACAATGCAAAATTCCATTCATTGTGTGCTGCGGTTTTGGTTTGAACTTACGGTACATGTGAGGTCAAAGCGGAGGAGATGCCAATCAAGTACAGACTATATGAGGGATCCATAAGCTATATATGATTGGATTTTTCATATTTATGCAAGGCTAGTACGAGATTTTATCAAACGAAAACACAATGCCAACAAGTGTCTCAAGAACTGGACAGTGTGCGTGGGCTTATTTACGTGTGGTATAGCTGGTTTATTGGTTATGTCACGTGTTTATATCGAGTCAAGGAAACAATTGGTGCAGGATCATCACTTGAATGTACGAGATTCAGGCTCAATATCAAAGCTGCACTATCATGCTTGGTGGTGCACATATTAGATTAACTCTAGACATCTACTTCCTTGTCTTGTGGGCATGACTTTCGATAAGCAGTTAGTAGCACATTTTACACTACCACAATTGAGGTCACTATCAATTATGGTAATAGGATTGATGTACAGTCATGTTTTTTTCTTCTTTATTTTGCTAGACATCCAGACACTTTGTATTTGGATTTTGTTATTATTAATAAAAAATACCACTAAGCACTAAGCTTAGTGTGATATTAGCTTTAAAACATTACTGTAATTAATTAGTTATTAATTATAATATTTTATTTATTGAATTATGAAACTAATTTTGGCTAATTAAAATAATAAAGACAATATAATTATAGATTAAACACTAATTTATTAAATTAATTGTAAAACTTATTTATTAAGATATAAAATTTATTTTAATAGTTTAAATAGTAAGAGTAATATAATTTATGAATATTTAATACACAATTGCTATTAATTAACAGTGTTAATTATTCATAAGTATTATATTATTTATATTTTAAGAATTTTTTTAATTACATTTATTGCTAATTAATAAGCGTAAATAATTGAATTTTAAAAGGGAATGGCCAAAATTGGTCCTCAATAGCCACCCCTCTTTGACCGGAGATGATGAAAGAGTTTGCGGACAAAGAATTTGACTTAAAGATCAATTTTGTCTCGATTGTAGGCACATATTGCAGAGATGGTATATGGGATTAGGAAAGATCATGAGTTGTGAGATTAGGGGCCGAATTCTGGCTTTGAATCGCCTACATACCTTGGGCTTAACGAGGATCATGCCTCATGTAGTTTTAAAATTGCCCCGGTATCATGTTGTGAGGGAGTTACGCTTGCAGGAATTGCCCCGGTATCGTGTTGTGACTATACTGCAAGACGAGAAGATTTCAGAACCCAAATAACTTCATGGATTGTATCTTGATTATGAGATTTGAAAGGCCTGGCGATTTTGGAGTTCTACTGATTGAATTTAGTTGGGGTTTGGATCCTTGGCTTGCTTATGAGTTTGTTGTCCCTCATAGCATTTTAACTTGGTTTGCTGCCACGTTGTAGTGATTGAACGAGCAAAACAATATACACACAAACTTATATATCGTAATGTAAATATATTAAGATGTGATATAAATATGCAGGAATGATGATGCATGGCTGGCGGATAGCCATTCTTTGGGATCTTAGGGCGATAGGAGGTTTGAATCTAAAGTCTCCGAGCTCTAGAGCATTATTTGGGATACCGGGGATGACTTTTGAATTTGACTTGATTGTTAGCCAGGCTAGTACCGTTTTGCAGTTGTCGTAGCATTCGAATCTCCATGAGATGGGAGTATCTCCAGGCGATGGGAGTATCTCCACACGATGGGAGTATCTCCACACGATGGGAGTAGTTGACTTTGAATTTAAAATCTCTGCACGATGGGAGTATCTCCACGCGATGGGAGTATTTGATTTTGAATGTAAAATGCATGTAAGCTGCATAAATAAAATGTCAAAACATTCAAGATAAAGCAAAGTAGTAAATGTGCTTGCCCTAGAGATACTCTAGACTATAGAACTATTTTGTGGCCGTCGATCGACAGAACGTGTGGCAAAATCGAATGGTCCATCCTTTGATTGACGAAGTTAGCAACAAGGTTTGCAACTATCTACTTGGAATCTCCGATGTGGCAGAGTCACTGTGCGATCTGTACAAAGTGCTCTGATTGGCGGGGTGGCCGATACGATCAGTACAATGTGCTAGTTGGCAAAGAAAATGGGTTGCTATATACAAGGCTTCGATTGGCAGGGCAAGCGGATTAATATGTACAAGATGCTCTGATTGGCAAAGCCGGAGATTTGATATATACAGGATGCTCTGATTGGGAGAACAACTGGTGTGATATATATAGGATGCTCCAGCGGCGTCAAAGACTTGGCTCTGGAATACCTACAAAGAATTTGAAGTTAGTCATTAACTATATAAGAAAATTAATTGAATAATAAAGGTGAGATAGGGATCATGAAATCGTAGTAGGCTCATCATTGTGCAACGACCCGACCGGTCGTTTTGAGCTCTAGCGCATCGTTCAGCCATTTTAGGCATTGAGTAGCTTTACTTCATGTTTTATGACTTGTACGCATAGTCGGAATTGAATTTCGGGAAGTTCAAAGTTGATTCAGAAGGAAAATTCTCAATTCAAAAGCTTTAAGTTGGAAGAATTGACCAAGGTTTGACTTTTTAGTAAATTACATCGAAATCGGGATTTGAAGGTTCCAATAGATTCGTATGATAATTTCGTACTTGGGCATATGTTCGGATTGGATATCGGATGGACCGGGAGCGTTTCGACGTATATTGTGGAAAGTTGGCATTTTGAAGGTTTTAGGATTTTCTATGTTTGAGTTGAAGTGGACTTTGGTGTTATCGATGTTCGTTTGTGATTTCGAGCCTTGGAATAGTTTCGTGGACTTGTACGTAGAATTTGGCGTAATTCCAGAATGCTTAAGTGCGATTCGGATGCGTTCGACGAAGTTTGAATGTTTGAAATTTAAAAGAAGTATTTTTATCGTCGATTCGTTGTTATGATGTTATTCATGGCATTTTGAGCCTTTGGATAAGTTATTTGGACTTATTGGTGTGATGGGACGGGGTCTAGGGACCCTCGGGTGTGTTGTGGTATGGTTTGGGATCAATTTTATATGTTTTGCAGCTGCTAGTTTCTGGTGTGTTTGGTGTGCATCGCGATCGTGGAAGAAGGGTTGCGATCGTGGAGGGTTAACTGGGTAGGTGGAGATTTTGTTCATCGTGATCGCGAAGAAGGGGTTGCGATCGCAGAGCTGGAGCAGGTGGCTCTTTGTGTTCGAGTGGGAAGAGTCACGAATGCAGTGGGTCATGTAGGCACACATGTTTGTGAGAGTTGTTCTATGCGATAATGGAAGGGCTCACGCGATCGCATAAGAGGAAAGTCGCTGAGGCTAAAGTTTGGCCTCCGCGTTCGCGAAAGTTTGGCAGGCTATGCTTCGCGATCGCGAGAAGGACCTCGCATTTATGTAGAGCAATTCCTAGGGCGAGGCTGGTTGGCCTCCGCGATTGCGAGGTGATTTCCACGATCGCTAAGAAGGGATTTGCTGGGCAGACTTGCTTTAAATCGGGATTTGGCTCATTTCATCTCATTTCTTCCGTGGGAGCCGACTTTATGGAAATTTTGGAGTGCCATTTGCATTATCTAACATGAGGTAAGTGATTCTCACTTGTTGTAAGTTAAATACATGGTTTATATATAGATTTAAACATGGAAATTTGTAGAAATTATGGGAATTTGGAAGAAAACCTAGAATACCCGTTTGGATTTTTACCACAAAATTGGACATGAGATTAGGAATAAATTATATATTTGAGCTTGTGGTGTTATGGGTAATGTTCATCCTCGAAGATTTTTGAAATCCGGGCGCGTGGGCCCGAGGGTTGACTTTTCGAGCGGAGTTAGGAATTGTTATAAATTGATTAATTATGAGTGTTGGAGAATATTTTTATTGGTTTGCATGTTGTTATAATAGTTTCGGAATGATGGGCATCAATTTGAGATGTGAGAGAGGCGTTGGAGCCGGTTATGGAACTTCAGAGCGAGGTAAATCTCATGTCTAATCTTGTGATGGGGAAACTACCCCATAAGTATTAAATTGATATATGCTACTAGTTGTGGGTGCTACGTACGCATAATGTGACGAAAGCCCCTACATAGCTAAAAGCATGTTATGTCCGAGTAGACTTAGGACCTTATCATGTAATATTTGAATTATTGGAACTCATCTTTCTAGCTTAATATTAGGCCGAGCTTTACCACCTTGAGTTGTTTGGTGAGATATTTGATAAACGGTAAAAGTCATGTATACTTTATGCTCCTATATGAGCGTTGTAAGAACGTGACTCGTAATTCGATAAGTTTCTTCGTTTCCTGTGGATCGGGCCAAACAGTTTGATAGTATATTGAGATGCATCTCTGATTCGCGTCGGTCGACCCTCAACAGTGTAGACACCATTCTGGATTGGGCCGTATGACCTCGGTATAATCGTGCGTGATACCGCTAGCAGTCCGGATATTCATGAGATTCTCCCTTTTATTAAGACCTGGCATTTATATGGTATTCCTTATTCGTTTGAGATTACACTTGATATTGTCTTATTTGCTGAGATAACATATGACATTTGAGAGATTTATATCGTCAAAAGAAATATTGGAGGATTATGTTAGTTATAGTTTTCATCACATTATTATTGTTGTGCATCATATATGTTTATGATTTATCATATTGGTTTATTGAGCCACTAGTAAGTGTCGATGTCGACCCCTCGTCACTACCTCTCTGTGGTTATGCTAGATACTTACTGGGTACATGTTGATTTACGTACCCACGCTACACTTCTGTACTAAACGTGCATGATCTTCCAGGTTCATTTGGTGGTCATCCTGGTGCGTAGGCGCAATCGCTGAGGGGACTTTATAGTGAGCTTTTTTCTACACTACATATCGCAGCCCTTAGAGTCTCCATCTTATTTATTTACTTTATGCTATCTATCTTCCATTCAAGTTAGATGTTGTATTATTATTGCACTCTTTAGTAGACACTCATGCACTTGTGACACCAGGTTTTTGGAATGTTCTAGAATTTGTTTATGGTTTTGCCTAATATTGACACACTTCTACTTTATATTTTATTTAAATTATATGTATCTACGATTTTAGTGCATTAATTTCTTTATCTAATAAGATTCATGATTATGAAAATAATTAAATAAATAATTAAGTTGGTAGTTCACCATTGGCTTGCCTAACGACGGCGTTGGGCAGCATCATGACCTATAGTGGATTTTGGTTTGTGACAGCTTTGTATCATAGCTCTAAGTTCGCTTGGGTCTCACGAATCATGAGCAAGTCTAGTAGAGTCTTGCGAATTGGTACGGAGACGTCTGTACTTATCTTGGAGAGGCTACAGGGTTGTTAGGAGCACTTCACTTTTTGATTTCTAATCGTGCGATTTGGTTCCATTGAAGCTTATGCCTTCATTTCATTCCTACCCATTGTTATATGATGTTGAGCGCTTGTTATCAATTAGCCATCAAGGAGTTGTAGTGGTACTGTAGATATGGTGCAGGATGTTTCTCCCTGAATATTCAGGCGGGATATTAGCGTCGCGTTGTGGAAGGGTGTTATGTCATTTCAGCTCAGTGTTAGTATTGCCTACGATTCTGAGGCAATGCACTGAGTATTATTATGTTCATGCGTCGTTATCACACAATGTTGATGTAAATGATAAGGTGCTTATCTATGTGTCGCGACAGTGAATGACTCGAAGAAGGATTACTCTATTCATGGTTTAGAGGTTCAACATTTAATTCCAGTTGAGGAAAGGCAATTGGACTATGGATGTTCAGGCCTAGGTTGACGGAGTGGCGAGACTTGATATTTTCAAACGTGGTGAAATTCTCATTTGTGATGTGGTGTCGTCGTCCTTGTTGGAATGCATTAAGGCTCATCGGTGTTATGGTCTCCCTTGAATTGCCTTCGGGGCAGGGTGTTATGGAATGGTGCCTAAGCAGTAACTATTAGAGTTGGCAGTGTATGGCTGCTTCACAGTCAAATCGCTGGTTCTAGTGTTGATGGCTGGAGCTAGATTATCTTTATGGAGGCTCAGAGTTGGCAAAAATTTATCCAATTGGGCGCTGTACAGATGGATTATGATTTGAGGCAGTATTTTGGCAGCAAGGGATGAGGAAGGACATGGTGGGAGGTGTCTCACGGTGGTTGAATTGCCGGCAGGTCAAGTATGAACAATAGAGGCCGAGTAGTTGCTTAAAGAGATGGTTTAACCGAAATGGGAGTGACAGAGTAGCGTATGGATTCTGTAGTAGGGTAGCCACATGTCTTGAGAAAGTTTTGAGCGATTTGGGGATCCTGGTGGGCAATGACTAAGTCTATGAATTTCATTTGGGATGGTGGCTATTGTAATGAGGGAGGTTGAATATGACGGAAAGGAGTTGCTTGGGATGAAGAGGGGTGTGAAAGCTTGCTTATCGTTTTGGGATGCAACGTGACTTCAAATTTTGAATGAATCGTTGGACTTTTAGTTGATGTTAATGGGGAATGGACAGACTCTTACAGCTGGCGATCGTGCATGGGCTCAGGTGCGTTTACTGATTTTATGGTAGTTGTACCCAGGGCAACATCATTGGAAGATGTCGATATGGAATTCCACATGTGGGCTATCGCCTGTGAGCAGGTTAGCGGTTGCTTTATTTTGATGAAGTTCTACTTACTACCCAATATGAGGTTAAATGTGCGATTGTGACCGTATGAGAAAGTTTAACAAGAGATTTCAAGAAATTTGGCGCGTTAACGATGCAAGATCATGATAACTTAGAAGGAGGGGTTATTGTGGGTTCTAGATTTATGTGATTGTATCTTGAAGCTGAGTGGGGGAGCCTACCGTCTACGATTGGGTCACGTGGTTATGTGTCTTGGCAGTGTCGGGTTATCAGTATATTGGTAGATTATTTATGACTAAGGAAAGAAAACATCAAGGGAAATACGGGCAAAGAACTTGATGAATTTATGCTACATTTTGCTTTATCGATTCATGTGCATATTTTGGGATGACTCAGAGTTTATGCTTATTATGGATATGACATACAAGGAATGGAATTCATCCTATAGCTTCTTTGGGAGTGTTATATGCTAACAGAGCACTAGAGTTTTGTTATACATTCGGCACTAGGTCGGAGTGGGTGACTCTCAACAATGGTTCCACTGGGTTCGTGAATTGAAGTGCAATGTCAAGGATGTTGGGTTCGTTATGTGGTTGAGGACCGGGTGTTGTAGCAGCGTGTGAAGGATACTTGGGGAATTTCTATGTTATCAATGGGTCTGCGGTGCTGTCTTGGAGAAATAGGAGAAACAACTTCGGATTCATAGGAGGTCTTTCAAAACGGGTGTATTTGTTGGAAATACTATTGAGTGCATGAGAAAGGTATGCGATGGCTCGTAGGTATTGAGATGATGTAGTCTCGTGATTTGGGTCACTCGGGATGAGTATTGTTTGAGGTTTGTTATGTGTTTGAATGTAGCTATTATTATTTTGACGGCAAGTCAATAGTAAATTGGAAGAAGTTGAGTTAGTTAGTAATGGCTTAAATTAGCATGGTTGTGGAAATGATTAATTCCTTCGGTGTGGTAAGGTTATGCACGTGATTCATGTCCGTACATGTAGGCTTGACAACCACCGTAATTTGATTGATTCAGAGGTATTTGATTCTGATAGCCTTATTAGGTGTAAATGGAATTCCGGAAGTGTTATGGCAGCTTAGACCACGACTTGAAATTTGCATTTTCTGCGTTTATGAGAATTCAGTTGTGTGTTGCAATTGTTCTTTTGAAATGAGTTAAGTGAAATGTTTCGAGCTAATAAAGTGTTAATTCTACTAATGGTTTTGGGGTTATGATGAAATTCATGTACCCTCACGTAGTGGCATGATAGGCAATGAGCGATTCAGTTTTGATGAGAATTTTACGAGCCCAGAGGAGCGGGGGAGGATTTCAGATGTTTAGAGTCTGCTGGCACTATTTTTGGACAACCTGAGGATGGTCTATTTTGTGGAAGAAGTGTTGGGTATCAAAATGCGAATGCTTGACTAGCACTATAGAAATAGCATGGTTGATGGCCATTGAAGTTCATATTTTACTACCTGGTGCATAAGGTTGTGGGAGTATATCCTAGGGGAAGATTGTATGAGTGTGACGTGTTAGTCATTTGATTGTTAGAGATTGAAATTTAAGTATGGAGATTCTGGAACTGTCGTTAATGGGAGAGTTTATGCCCGAGAAACACTCTATTCCTTTGGTTGTAGACTGTGGGAGTTTGTTCCGTATTGGATGGCTGCTTGTATGTGTCATGAATAGGGTCATTCTGGAACTCAGGAAGGTTGTTGGCCCCGTATGGGATGATCTGAATTGACTTGAGGTCCGTTAGTAGATCTAATGTGAATGTATGCTCTACATCAGGTTGTATGTGTTCATTCAACGTAGCATTGCTTATGGAGGAGTCTTCGGGCATTGGATGTTATTCATGTCCTCATCCATTCTATGTGATACTCTATTATGCCATGTGGATTGTGTGACTACTGGATTATTCGTACATGTGTTGTGATCCCGTGTAGATTGTGGCGTTATATGAGGAAGATGGCTCTCGAGATACAGGTCTTTTATATCACCTTAGTCATGCTTGAGTTTCGTAGTGCATGGAAGCCTCCGTCTCCACAAGATTGTATTTAAGCACTTGGCGTGCTTGTGGTCGATATTAAATCATTTCACGGGTATGAGAATTATGGCTTGATGGGTATTTCCCTATTGATTGTTATGTGTGGATCGGGCTGCGCGCCGCAACGGTATCATGTGTGGATCGGGTTGCACGCCGCAACAGTGAGATGTTCAGTACGGTTCCTTTTACTTATTTTGTGTGCCTTGTTTCTCATCTCTGAGATAGGCTGAAAGCATCTGTTGGGTCATTTTGTTTGTTTCACGGGCTGGATAATACTTTACCCGAGTTTGTTTTTCCTTAATTGGTCATATTCGAGTTGTGGCTTATTGACGCAATGATGTTATCGTATGAGATTTTAAGTGGTTTATGATATGGCTTGTCCGTCGAGCAGCATGTACTGGGTGAGACGGGGTTGTCGGGCCTGAAAGTAGTGCGATCAGATTTATATAAGGTATATTAGAGGGAAATTGTCACTATTCAGTTCAAGATGAGGCAGAGGTTCTTGTTGGGCGGAGGAACTCCATATGTTATTGATTTGGCAGGTGGTTATGAGTTTCTACACATCACTTTCATTGTTGAAGTATTGCGAGGGTTGGAACCAAACTTATATGTGTTACAATATATACTACGGGCATCAGATTCGTGAATTTGTAGATATTATGGGTGGAGGATGTTATATTGGGCATGTGAAAGTGTGATTATTTGTGGAGGATGTTACAATGTGTGATTACAGCATAAGTGGATGATCATGTTTTGGGTTCAGCGCGTTGAGATTGATATGGTGTTCGTATGTTAGAATCAGGTCTCGTAGAGAGTTTCGGATGTTAAAATTTTGTTCTAATGCTTGTGGGCTAAGGTAGCAGGAAGGATCTTCAGTCTGGCTCGAGCGAATATGCTCACATGGGTTGTGGTGGCATTGGCAGGTGCACGAGGTGTTAAACAACGATTTTGGGAAATTTCGGAACGGTCCTTGACACGTTCGAGGATGAATGTATGTTTAAGTGGGGGAGAATGTAACGACCCGACCAGTCGTTTTAAGCTCTAGCGCGTCATTCAGCGGTTTGAGTCCTTGAGTAGCTTTACTTCATGTTTTATAACTTGTACGCGTAGTCGGAATTGAATTTAGGGAAGTTTAGGGTTGATTCAGAAGAAAAATTCTCAATTCAGAGGAGCTGGGGCATGTGATTTTTTGCATTCGCGTGGACAGAGTCGCGAACGTAGTAGGTCGTGGAGGCAAGCATGTTTGGGATAGTTGTTCTATGCAATTGCGAAAGGGCTCACGTGATTGCGTAAGAGGAAAGTCGCTGAGGCTAAAGTTTTCCCTTTGCGCTCGCGTTGTTTTGCCCGCGTACGTGGAGGTTTGGGCATTGATGTTAAGATTTTACTACCTCGTGCAGATGGTTGTGGGAGTATATCCCTTGGGAAGATCGTATGAATGTGACATGTTAGTCATTTGATTGTTAGAGATTGAAATCAAGTATGGGGATTATGGTATTGTCGTTAGTGGGCGAGTTTATGCATGAGAGGCACTCTATTCCTTTGGTTGTAAACTGTGGGAGTTTGTTCCGGATTGGGCGACTGCTCGTATGTATCACGAATATGGTCATTGTGGATCTTTAGAAGGTTGTTGGCCCAGTTTGGAATGATCTAAATCGACTTGAGGTCCATTGGTAGATCTAATGTGAATGTATGCTCTACATCATGTCGGATATATTCATTCAGCATAACATAGCGTATGGAGGAGTCTTCGGGCATTGGATGATATTACTGTCATTATCCATTCTATGTGATACTCTATTATGCCATGTGGTTTGTGTGACGACTGGATTATTCGTACATGTGTTGTGATCCCGTGTAGCTTGTGGCGTTATATGAGCAAGATGGCTCTTGAGATACAGGTCATTTATCTCACCTTAGTAGTGCTTGAGTTTAGTAGCATGGCAGCATCTGTTGCTCCCAAATGCACACGCAAGTATACGTGATTGTATAAGTAATAAAATGATAAGGCGAGTGTCAAACCCACAGAGAATTATATCAACTACCCACTAGATTCACCAAGATTGTTATTCAGTCATGCCAAATTCGAGTTCAAGAATGTGATTATATTAAACTATACTTCTAAATAGTAACTAAATTATCAAGCAGTAAAATGGTTGTTCTGTATTCAGTAGAGACAAATATTCCAGGGTTGTGATCGATTCACCAATTCTATTGTATTCTAGTTAACTCTCCCTTACATACAATTCACTCATGGTTGCTAATTAATCGATAGTTGCTCTCATAACCTTCTCACGAAGTACTACTCGCCTATTCAAGATAGATTAACGCCTATATTCCTATGGAATCAATCTATCAAGAATGCATTAAGATTACGATATTTAATTAAGCACAGTGACTAGGTATATTCCTATCCTAACCACAAATCCGTCCCCCCCCCCCCACAAATCATTTATCTCACCTTAGTAGTGCTTGAGTTTAGTAGCATGGCAGCATCTGTTGCTCCCAAATGCACACGCAAGTATACGTGATTGTATAAGTAATAAAATGATAAGGCGAGTGTCAAACCCACAGAGAATTATATCAACTACCCACTAGATTCACCAAGATTGTTATTCAGTCATGCCAAATTCGAGTTCAAGAATGTGATTATATTAAACTATACTTCTAAATAGTAACTAAATTATCAAGCAGTAAAATGGTTGTTCTGTATTCAGTAGAGACAAATATTCCAGGGTTGTGATCGATTCACCAATTCTATTGTATTCTAGTTAACTCTCCCTTACATACAATTCACTCATGGTTGCTAATTAATCGATAGTTGCTCTCATAACCTTCTCACGAAGTACTACTCGCCTATTCAAGATAGATTAACGCCTATATTCCTATGGAATCAATCTATCAAGAATGCATTAAGATTACGATATTTAATTAAGCACAGTGACTAGGTATATTCCTATCCTAACCACAAATCCGTCCCCCCCCCCCACAAATCATTTATCTCACCTTAGTAGTGCTTGAGTTTAGTAGCATGGCAGCATCTGTTGCTCCCAAATGCACACGCAAGTATACGTGATTGTATAAGTAATAAAATGATAAGGCGAGTGTCAAACCCACAGAGAATTATATCAACTACCCACTAGATTCACCAAGATTGTTATTCAGTCATGCCAAATTCGAGTTCAAGAATGTGATTATATTAAACTATACTTCTAAATAGTAACTAAATTATCAAGCAGTAAAATGGTTGTTCTGTATTCAGTAGAGACAAATATTCCAGGGTTGTGATCGATTCACCAATTCTATTGTATTCTAGTTAACTCTCCCTTACATACAATTCACTCATGGTTGCTAATTAATCGATAGTTGCTCTCATAACCTTCTCACGAAGTACTACTCGCCTATTCAAGATAGATTAACGCCTATATTCCTATGGAATCAATCTATCAAGAATGCATTAAGATTACGATATTTAATTAAGCACAGTGACTAGGTATATTCCTATCCTAACCACAAATCCGTCCCCCCCCCCCCCCCAAGAGTTAAGATCATGCTCTCTTCAATTCTTCTCTAATCTAAACATGGCTTTCCCAAGCATAACATAGATAGTATATAGAACCTAACTGCTGGCCAGACAATTAAACAATTAATCACAGAATTGAAGAAATAATCATATATTAGTGAATTATAATCAAGGTTAAGTAAACGTTAAACAAAAATATTCATGGCTAAATCACAACCTCGGAACTATGGGTTTTTAGCCACTCATGATAATAGCCAACAATTTCATAAGTGATGTATAATTGAAAATAATAAGAAAAGATGAAGAAAATTGAGATCTCTTCGCTCCCGGATGTTTCTCATGTGTATTCTCCCTTCAAAGTGGTTGCTCCCAAACGCACCCGACAACGGTGCCAAAACCTTCTTGCTGCCAAACGCATATGTAAGTATACGTAGTCGACAAGTAATATAGGATTGTAAGTCCAGATATCGTACCCACAGGGACTTGTAATTAACTATTTACTAAATTAAAATAAGACAATTAATCTATTCAACCGATTTTCTAAAGTATGAATATTTAACTAAAATTAATCTAGAGTAACAAATTAAGAGATTAAAGAAAACAACGACAAGCTTAAAGACAAATTCAATGTGAGTGAATATTCTAGAGCTAAGGGTTAGCTAACAATCCCGTTGAGTTTTTCACTTAAATCGTCAAATTAATTTATATGGTTTATTGGTTGACAAGGTTAGTATTGCTCATAGCATTCTCCCGAAGTACTACTCGCCTATTCAAGCTAATCTAACGCCTATATTCCTAGGGAATTAGAATTAACAAGAACGCATTAATAATTCCTGTTTAGTAACCAAGAAAGGCAATTAGGTATATTCCTATCCTAACCGCAAATACGCCCCCCACTCAGTGTTAAGATATTGCTCTACTCAATCTTATATGCAATCTAGAATTCCCTCTTCCGAGTTCAATCCTAGATTCGTAGATAGTATTCAATTGGTGATCAACCAATCAAATAATTAAGCGCAAGATTGAATAAATAAACCAATATGATAAACTAATAAGAACAATTCAAGCTTCAAACTACAACGTTCATTTAGCACCCCACAACTCTAAAACAAATACACTATGAGATTAAAGGAAGAGTAGAAAAGAAAAACTAATTAGAAGTCTCCTCCAAGCGTGGTGTGTGTTTCCCTCCATGAATTCTCCTTCAAAGTATGTTAGCTTTCCTCCAGATTAGGTTTAAACTCCTTTTATATGAGTTGGAGTCATGTAGGGCCGAAATAGCACTGTTCCGGACAAAATAGGAGAATCCCGCTACGCAGGGTGCAGTACGTTTTCTACCAAAATTTTACATTCATCTCATTTCAATTTGCTGCTTTTTTGTCTTCCACGTTAATCCTTCACGATTCTTTGTCCATATTATCCAAGCTTGGTGCCTTCCACACTTCCAATGCTAACACTAGGATCATAGGTGACGTTATTTTTTCCACCTAATTGACTAAACTCTTAGGAATCTTCTCCCTTTTCCATTTTTTCTTCAATTGTCTCAAAAATCATCTTTAATTGCTCCTAACAATGACATGAACACCCGATTAATATAAACTCAATAATCAAGCTAAGTTGGACATATATAATATAAAATACAATAAAAAAACAGTAAAAATATTGAATAAATAATATCTTAATATATGAAAATATGTCTAAGATAATCACCCCACACTTAACCTTTTGCTCGTGCTCGAGCAACTTTCAACACTTTACAACAACACGACCTTTTTAAACAACTCTCATAACTCTTCATACCCAGAATATTTAAAATAGACTAAGCACAATAGTGTAACATCCTCACCTCAAGATTTGACTAACAAGCATCACGCATTATTTTCACAACTCGCTCATTTACTCTAACATAGATGTCAACTATATTACCTTTCCTTCATGAATCAAGTGCCCTCACACAACAAAAGAGACTAGTTCCACACACATAAAATTCAAGAGCAATTAGGAACTCAATATAGAAAAAATTCACTCATTCTCAGAAATAACATTCATATGCCACAAAAGATGAACCATATGCTTGCCCGTAGTGTACTACTCTACTAATCGAGCTCATTCAGTCAAGGATCAAGTAGGACTTTAATTGGTTGTAATGTAGGCTATGGGATGGGTAGGATACATGTGGATATAAGAGTGACTACACCTCCCTAAGCACTTTAATGCATACACTTTAACAATTAAAACCCCACACTTATGTCAAACCATAACTCCACCTTCACATCAATGTATATTAACTCCATAATTCTTTAAGCACAATTACATCAAGAGTCACCACTATCAGGGAGTATTTTTCACAGCAATACAAATATTATTTTTTCTTTCTTTTTCAATTCAAGTGGGGTTTTTTTTTTCAAAACAGTGCATCTTTCTCCTTATTTCATTAGTTCCACTCAAAAGTCAAACCAACTACCGCATATTTTAACTTTTACAAACTTCATAATAATTCAAGTACTCATGAGAGGTGAAAAGGTTCAAATAGATGGTTAATTCAAACAAATGGGTAAGGTTTGTAATGTGGTTGTCAAAGAAACATGATTGCATGCTCAAAGGGGTTAACTACGATACATAACAATTAGGTGGATAAACTATATATATATATATATATATATGGCTCAACAAAGAAACGCCTATATCACTTTCAAGACTGAACAACGCTACTGTTTCTCTTTGCATATACACGAGGCAAGTTCTAGACATCAAATGTAATGCATAGAATAACACACAAACCTCACACACACATGGCACATAACTCACTCAGGATTGGAATCATCAAGACACTCTAGTCAAAGCAGTTAAGCAAAGTTAAGATCATACAATTTAAGGTACTTATACAAGAGTCAAAAATTGAGCGTAAGCGTCAAAAAAAGTACTCACTATCATCAAGGCATAAAAAAGTTAAGAGATATTGCTTCAATTCAATTCATCTCACAGTGGCTCCTACTCCTAAAAAAATAAAACTAACTACACCCAGTTCAAATAAAACCCTTGGAAAATAACCGTAGCGCAAAGAAAAACCAAGGGGGAATTACTACACTAACTACAAAGAAAATCTTTTTGTCCTTTTTCTTTAGACTTAACTCCCTCAAGAAATCTGTCGAATGAGATCCATCGTCGGGAGAAGTCCAAAATTTTATGAATTTGTTTTTTTTCTACACTAAGAACAAGTACTACAACTAAGTTAAGATAGCACAGAAAAATACCCAGACAACCTCATCACCCTACACTTAAAATTGTGCAATATCCTCAATACGCACTATAAATAACAATAAAGTAAAAGAGACTCCCTGGTAGGCTAAAAGCCGAAGAATTAGCAGCTCATGGGATACTCAGACTTCTCCCAGGTATGATTCTTTGTGCGGGTACCTCATACTTAGTTTCACCCACCTGCTCACTTTTGCACTCGCCTATTGCCTTTATTCCATGCTCCTACTCCTACAAAATACAAAAACAACACTACAAAAAGAAAAACACAATAAAAAAAATATACAAGAAAAAAAATAGAATTGGGTTTCCTCCCAACAAGCGCTTGATTTAACGTCGCGGCACGACGCCATCACTTTCACCACTTTTCCTTCCACTTTGAGGATATGAATTGTGCCCCCAATTTTGTATCAATTTTTTTATCACGTTCCTGGAGCGGTGCTGTGAATATAAAAGAACCAAGCAATAGATGTCGCATCTTGCACTTCTTGGCCTTTAAGTGAGGGATATCATTTTGTCTTTTTGGTGTGGAAAATTTTAGAATGTAAGGGTCTTGTTCTTCATCTATACATCTATCCAAAGGCTCGATCTCCATGTCTCCATCCAAACATAATGTAGAAAAATATTTAGAATGAGGACCAACACGCCCCAACTCCAAAACTGCATTATTTTTTAGATCCTCAATAATATATACTTCCTCAACCTTGGCATCATCAACAAAACTATGGTCTACTGATTGGTATTCTCGTTTTAGCTCCTCAATTTGGCCTAGAAGATCTTTTTCAACTTCACACAACTCATCACTAAATTATTGGGTGTTACACGCATCAACCTTTGCACTCAGTTGAGCCTCTAAGTCGCGAATAGAACTGCCAAATTGGTCGATCTCTTATCCCAGTTCAGCTCTTCCTTCTATAAAGTGTTGCATCTCATTCGTAATTTTCTCACAAAAACCTCCATATTCCTCTAATAATTTCATGTGCATATCAAGAATGCGAACATCATCTTCTACATCATCCAATTCGTTAATCTTGTCAAACTCACAAGAATTATAGGAATCAACATAAGAAGGGATCGGAGTAGGATAACAACACTTAGTACAATTGTTCCAATTACCACCACAAATAGTACAGGATTGATATGGTGGACACAACTCAGTCCTGGGAATAATTTTATAATATTGCCACAAGTGGGGTCCTTTCCAATATGGACAAGGATCATAAAAATAAGAATACTTACTATCCCACCACTTTTCGTTCAAAGATGCCATGTAAAAAAATATATAGTACTAACTACACTAAACTAAAATTAAAAACTTAAATAGACAAAAAGTAAAAATCTAATCTAGTAAAATAGTTCATTTCTAAGTCCCCGACAACGGGGCCAAAAACTTGTTACTCCCAAACGCACATGCAAGTATACATAGTCGTACAAGTAATAAAATAATAAGTCGAGTGTCGAACCCACAGAGACTTGTAGCAACTACCCACTAGATTCACCAAGATTGTTATTCAGTCAAGCCAAATTCGAGTTCAAGAATGTGATTATATTAAACTATACTTCTAAATAGTAACTAAATTTTCAAGCAGTAAAATGGTTGTTGTGTATTCAGTAGAGACAAATATTCCAGGGTTGTGATGGATTCACCAATCTTATTGTGTTCTAGTTAACTCTCCCTTTCATACAATTCACTCATGATTGCTAATTAATCCATAATTGATCTTATAGCCTTCTCCCGAAGTACTACTTGCCTATTCAAGATAGATTAACGCCTATATTCCTATGGAATTAATCTATCAAGAATGCATTAAGATTATGATATTTAATTAAGCACAGTGACTAGGTATATTCTTATCCTAACCACAAATCCCTCCCTCCCCCCTAAGAGTTAAGATCATGCTCTCTTCAATTCTTCTCTAATCTAAACATGGATTTCCCAAGCATAGCATAGTTAGTATATAGAACCTAACTGCTGGCCAGACAATTAAGCAATTAATTACAGAATTGAAGAAACAACCATATATTAATGAATTATAATCAAGGTTAAGTCAACATTAAACAACAATATTCATGGCTAAATCACAACCCCAGAACTATGGGTTTTTAGCCACTCATGATAATAGCAAACAAATTCATAAGTGTTAGATAATTGAAAATACTAAGAAACGATTAAGCAAATTGAGATCTCTTCGCTCCCGGATGTTTCTCGTGTGTATTCTCCCTTCAAAGTGGTGTCCCCCTCTAAAAATAAGCTTAGTCTTACTTTTATACGTGTTGGGTAGGTCTAGGGACAGGATTCAGCGCCCAGTCCAGCGCTAGGCGCTGTCCCTGGCGCCGGTAAATTGGAGTATACTGCCTCTGGTGCCACAGGTAGCGGCAGGCGCTGACTGTGGCGCTGGAAATTCCTTTCTTTTTTCTTTTTTGTTTTCGTCCATTTTGGCTATAATCTCGCACCTTTCGCCCCAATTTCTCTCGGATCATTCCTACACATAAAAACACCTCAAATTAATATAAATCAACACATTTTATATCCTAAATCCACGAAATAAAAGTAAAACATGAGGCGATATACATATAAATATATATGCTTTAAGCCAAACATCAGTATCCGTCACCCCAGGGTTCTATTTATGCACTTGGCGTGCTTGTGGTCGATATTCGGGCATTTTGTAGGTATGAACATTATCGATTGATGAGTATTTCCCTATTGATTATTATGTGTGGATCGAGTGGCATGCCGCCATGGGTATGCTGTTTGGATTGGGTTGCGCGCCATAACGGTATCATTTGTGGATCGGGTTGCACGCCGAAATAGTGAGATGTTGAGTATGGTTCCTTATACTTATTTTGTGTGCCTTGTTTCTCGTCTCTGTGATAGGCTCATAGCATGTGCTGGGTCATTTTATTCATTACGTGGGCTGGATAATTCTTTACCTGAGTTTGTTTTTCCTTAATCAGTCATATTCGAGTTGTGGCTTGTTGAAGCAATGATGTCGTCGTATGAGATTTTAGGTGGTTTCCGATGTGGCTTGTCAGTCGAGCATCTTGTACAGGCTGAGACAAGGTTGTCGGGCCTCAAATCAGTGCGATTGGATTTATATAAAGTATATTAGAGGGAAAATGTCACTTTTCAGTTCAAGATCAGGAAATGGTTCTTGTATAGCGGAGGAACTCCATGAGTTATTAATTTGGCAGGTGGTTATGAGTTTCTACACATCTCTTTCATCGTTGCAGTATTGCGAGGATTGGAACCGAAATTATATGTGTTATCATATATACTATGGGCATCAGATTCGTGAATTTGCAGCTATTGCGTGATTACAACATGTTTTGGGTCCAGCGCATTGGGATTGATATGGTGTTTGTATGTTAGAATCAGGTCTCGTAGTGAATTTCGGATGTTGGAATTTGGTTCTAAGGCTTGTAGGCTAAGATAGCATGAAGGATCTTCAGTCTGGCTTGAGCTAATATGCTCACATGGGTTGTGGTGGCATAGGTAGGTGCACGAGGTTTTAAAAAACGATTTTGGCCAACTCTGGAATGGTCCTTGGAACGTTCGAGGATGAATGTATGTTTAAGTGGAGGAGAATGTAACGGCCCGGTCGGTCATTTTGAGCTCTAGAACGTTGTTGAGCCATTTGAGGCCTTGAGTAGCTTTACTTCATGTTTTATGACTTGTACGCGTAGTCGGAATTGAATTTCGGGATGTTCGGAGTTGATTCGGAAGGAAAATTCTCAATTCGGAAGTTTGAAGTTGGAAGAATTGACTAAGGCTTGACTTTTGAGTAAACGACATCGGAATTGGGATTTGAAGGTTCCAATAGGTTCGTATGATAATGTTGGACATGGGCATATGTTCGGATTGGGTATCGGATGGTCCGGGAGCATTTCAACGCTTATTTTGTAAAGTTGGCATTTTGAAGATATTAGAATTTTTTAAGTTTCAGTTGAAGTGGACTTTGGTATTATCGATGTCCGTTTGGAATTTCGAGACCTTGGAATAGGTTTGTTGGGATTTATGACTTGTACGTAAAATTTGGCGTCTTTCCGGAATGTTTATGTGCCATTTGGACGCGTTCGATGAAGTTTGAATGTTTGAAATTTAAAAGAAGGATTTTGATCGTCGATTCATGATTTTGATGTTATTTGTGGTTTTTTGAGCCTTTGGATACGGTATTGGGACTTTGTGGTATGATAGGATGGGGTCTCGGAAGCCTCGGGTGTGTTTTGGGATGGATTCAGATCAATTCTCTATGTTTTGCAACTGCTGGTTTCTGGTGTGTTTGGTGTACATCACGATCGCGGAAGAAGGGTTGTGATCACGAAGGCTTAACTGGGTAGGTGGAGATTCTGTTCATCGCGATTGCCAAGAAGGGGTCGTGATCGCGGAGGGGAGCAGGTGGTTCTTCGTGTTTGCATCAGAAGAGTCACGAACGTGGTGGGTCGTGGAGGCAGGTCTTTTTGGGAGAATTGTTCTATGCGATCATGGAAGGTCTCATGCGATCCTGTAAGAGGAAAGTCGCAGAGGCTAAAGTTTGGCCTTCGAGTTCGCATTGTTTGCCCCGTGTTAGCGGAGGTTTTGGCAGCCTATGCTTCACGATCACGAGAAGGAGCTTGCGTTCAAGTAGAGCAATTCCGGGGGCGAGGTTGGTTGGCCTCCGCGATCGCAAAGAAGGAATTTGCTGGGTAGACTTGTTTTAAATCGGGATTTGGCTCAGTTCATCTAATTTCTTCCATGGGAGCCGACTTTGGGGCGATTTTAGATTGCCATTTTCATCATCTAACATGACGTAAGTGATTTTCACTTGTTGTAACTTATATATATGGTTTAAATATGGATTTAAATATGGTAATTTATAGAAATTATGGTATTTTAGAAGAAAACCTAGAATTGGTATTGTTGGATTTTTACCACTAAATTGGACATGGGATTGAGAATAAGTTATATATTTGAGTTCGTAGTGTTATGGGTAATGTTCATCTTCGAAGATTTTTGGAATCCGGATGCGTGGGCCCGAGGGTTGATTTTTTTCGAGCGGAGTTGGGAATTATTATAAATTGATTAATTATGAGTGTTGGAGTATATTTTTATTGGTTTGCATGTTGTTGGACTAGTTTCAGATTGATGGGCATCGGTTTGAGGTGTGAGAGAGGTGTTGGAGTCGCTTGTGGAACTTCAGAGCGAGGTAAGTCTCTTGTCTAACCTTCTGAGAGGAAAACTACCACATAGGTATTAAATTGATATATGCTACTAGGTTTGGGTGTTACGTACGTATGAGGTGACGAGAGTCCCTACGTAGCTAAAAGCATATTATGTCCGGGTAGACTTAGGACCTTATCATGTAATATTTGACTTATTTGAACTCAACTTGCTAGCTTAATTAATTTAATTTATAATTGAAATTGATTTGGGAATATATTAGGCCGAGCTTTACCACCTTGAGTTATTTGGCGAGATATTTGATAAACGATAAAAGTCTTGTATACTTTATACTCATGTACCTATGTTGTAAGCACATGACTCGTAATTTGATAAGTTTCTTCTTTCCTGCAGATCGGGCCGAGCGCCCCGACAGTATATTGAGATACATCTCTGGTTCGTTCCGGTCGACCCTCGACAGTGTACACACTACTCTGGATCAGGTTGTACGACATCGGCATAATCGTGCGTGATACCACTAGCAGTCTGGATATTCACGGGATTCCACCTTTTATTGAGACCTATCATTTATATGGTATTCCTTATACGTTTGAGATTACACTTGATATTTTTTTATTTGCTGAGATAACATATGACATTTGAGAGATTATTATAATGTTGGAAGATTATGTTAGTTATAGTTTTCATCACATTATTATTTTTGTGCTTTATATATGTTTATGATTTATCACTTTGGTTTATTGGACCATTAGTAAGTGTCGATGTCGACCCCTCGCCATTACCTCTCCGTAGTTAGGATAGATACTTATTGGGTATGCGTTGATTTACGTACTCATGCTACACTTCTGCACTAAACGTGCATTATCTGGCAGGTTCATTTGGTGGTCATTCTGGCATGTAGGTGCAACTGCTGAGAGGACTTTATGATGACTTCTTTCTATACTATGCATTGCAGCCCTCAGAATCTCCATATTATTTATTTACTTTGTCCTGTCTATTTTTTTATTCTAGACAGATGTTGTATTATTATTGCACTCTTTAGCAGACACTCATGCCCTTGTGACACCAGCTTTTGAGAATGTTCTAGAATTTGTTTATGGTTTTGCCTAACATTGGCAAACTTCTACTTTATATTTTATTTAAATTGTATGTCTCTACGATATTAGTGCATTAATTTCTTTATCTAATAAGATTTATGATTTTTAAAATAATAAAATAAATAATTAAGTTGGTAGTTCACTGTTGGCTTGCCTAACCTATAATGGGTTTTGGTTCGTGACACATTGACTCCAGCGCGCTCTGGTATCCTTTGATTCCTATTAATCATGTGCTCAAAAATAATTCTTAGTAGAGGATGGGCATTGATTTGTTGATCGTGGACCTGCCTTGCCCTGGATCTGGTAGGTTATACCATGAAGTTTGATAGGTGGAAGAGTAGAATTTCTGAAAAGCTAGTTTGAAAATTCGTTTATGTTTATGTCAAACGTCATTGTTCTGGATTATGACATGTTTAGAAGTTCCTTCTTATGCGAGTATCATTTTTGGATGGCTTTGTCCTATTAATGACGATTTCCTGAATATGCCCCTAAAGACACGGCTTCTTGCCATCGCGATCGCGTCCTAATCTAAAAAAATGCATTATAAAAGCTTTCCTAGAGTTATGACCGAACCTTTTTAGGTTGCTATCCGAGCGAAATCAGGTATAAACGTAGTTCAAGGATAATGAAATGAGGAGATGAAATGGGATGGAATAAAATGAAATGACCGAGCCTGACTCAGGTATCCAAATGGAATCAGGTCAAAACGTAGTTCCATTACAATAGATGCAAAGTGGTAAATTTTTGAAATGATATAGCCGAGTCTAACTTACACTGCCTACGTATCCAAATGAAATCAGGCCAAAACGTAGTTTGATTACAATAGATGACTGAATCTGATGTGGATTGCCTAGGTATTCCTGCCAAAAGAAATCAAGTCATGGCATAGTTCCAAATACATAAATAATGACACTTGGATTTTCTATTACAAGAGGGGTACCTCACCCTACATGGGTTGCCTACATATCCCATCGTGGGAAGTCAGGTTAGACGTAGTTCTGTTACCAAAAAACCCTAACTCTATTATCTTCAGATGTAGTATCTTTTGATTGTGTCCAAGTTGACATGCATTGTGCTCACAGTGTCACAACCCAATTTAGGATCATGACAGGCGCTTGGGAGCAAGTTCCCCCAAGTAAGCCTCATCGGTATTTTTATAAAAATCGGACAGAGTTTTTCCTATTTTAAGATTACCCAAAAGTTTTCATATCTGATAAACAATTAACAACCAACCAATATTCACCCAAATCAGCCACAATCTTCATCAAATAACCAAAATAAATTTTCACCAACAATACCATTACCAACATAATAATACTAAACCCATCTCAAAATATGGAGAGAAAGTGCAATACTAGTAACTAGTCCAATATAACGAAAGAATTATCATGACACCATTAAAAATGACTATGGAGAGACTCTAAGAGTTCAAAGAAAAAAAAATAACAATAAATAAACTCTTCGCCCACGCGAACAAGTGCGGGGCTCACCAGGAAAAAAAAAGTGCGGGGCTCACCAGGAACTAGCAACTCGTGTACTCTAATTAACGAAATCCTCGCTCGAGTCAACTACTACCTCTGTAAAAAAAATAGCGGGGAGTGAGTCGCTATCTCAGTGAGTAATAACACTTGACCACAATCATTTTTGATTGGAGACAAGCCAGAAAACATACCTATTAACTCAAAAATATTATTAAAATGCCCTTTCAGAAATAGTAAACAATAATTCGTTTCATCATGTGTTTCACGTAAATAAATATCAATTAACAATTTGGTAATATACTCGGTAAAACACTGTCTCATCATAAATCTTTATGTTTGGGAGGTTTTCAAGAAAGGATCATGTAATCTGTATCACTGTGTGGACCCCTTCGTAAAAGGAGTCAAATATAATTTGTAGGTCCCTCGAACTGTAACTGTATGCTAGTTCTACCTTCCCACTAGCGAGTGCTATAATTATAATCGATAATTTATAAATACAAGGTGCACCAGGTCTAACGAATCCGCTGTTAGCTACAAGATCCTTTAATGTCTCCTCCCATTTATACTTTTCTTTATAAACAGTAAATATTCACATGAAAGCATTTTCAAAATAGTACAAGGCATTTCAATTCTTATCAAATCATGTAATTCAATTTTCGTAACAGTAATCATATCACAAGTAACAGTAAAATATATCTAGTAACAGTGAGAACATTTTAATTAACTGTAAACATCTCAAGTAAATTACTCAATACCATATCAAGTAAAGGACTTGTCCCACATATAAATTTCAAATATTATGTAACATATTTTATTTTTGAAGTAATGTATAAACTATGCATCTTATGAAAACACAAATTGCGGTAAGATTACTACTCACAGTACTCGTGCCGAAATACCAAACTCGTCACCTCAAGCAATTCGTACGGTTTCCTTCAATCAATCTATGATCACATCATATTAATCCCGTATTAATTTCCTTGTTCGGGTTAATTCATAACTAAATTTGAATACCCAACCCTCGGGATCACATATTTAGTTCTCAATTCGTCAAATATTTTGTCTACCCATACTACAGTTAACTTAAGTGAGTCCAAAATCATCGAAACAAAGGTCATTCATATAGTCTATTCATTGTACTATTTGGTCTCCTTAATCATATAAATACTACAAAAATTAGATAATATTATTGTTCGTGATATTCCTTCTTAATTGGTATTTAAATCTTTTAATTCGTACTCATTGAAAGCATACACTATGGAAAATATCTCAAGATAATTCCAAAGAAGGAGAAATTGATTTTTTTGTTCTAGGCCATGGAGTATTTTCATTGAGAGCAAATACAAACTTCACCGAACCTGGTTTACAAAGCTTTAGTGATCAAAGCCTTTTATTTTCTCAATTTTTTCTTTCACGTTGGTGAAGCTTTAGGCTTCTTTTGTTTCTCCAATCCAACCTTTTCTTTCATAAGGGATTTTAGTCATCTTCTGATTCTACATAAATTTAAATATGGCGCTTCTCCCTTTCCCAATTCCAATTACTTTATCTTTTAAACTCTTAATCTCATCCTAATATCTTCTCTACTCAGTCCCATAAGGAATCATGAATATATTATAATATTATATCAAAAGAAAAATAATTACATGTAATTACCTGGATTTTATTGTTGAAGCTCAAGAATATATGCCGATGACGAAGTGAAACACGGTATTTGGCGCTAAGAAGCAGTAGAAACATTTTCTTTCTTTTCTTGTTTGATATGTGGTTGGATAAAGGAATTTTTGTTTTCAAACCCTTTTCTAGCTTCGTCACTTTGAAGCAGATGGGCTAAGGCCCACTTGATTGCCTTCCTTCTTTATTTTATTGTTATTTTCTTCTTTTATTTTTGCAAATTATTTAACTATCTATTACTTAATATGAGGTATTACACATGCTTCCTTCCATTTCTGCTGGGATTAGTGCTCTACTCGACAACACTCGATGGACTACATAAGGACCTTGCCAATTTGGTGCTAACTTTCCCTTCGCTTGTTTTTGATGGTATATTCTTCAAAACCAATTGCCTAGGTGTGAATTGCCGAGGTTTTATTTTTTTGTTGAACGCATTAGCCATCCTGTTTTGATACAGTTGACTGCGTCATCTAATTTGGCTTCCTACATAACTTTCAAAAATGGCATCTCGACCTCTGCGGGTATCACAGTTTCTGTTCCATATACCAACATGTATGGTGTTGCCCTAGTAGATATCCTCATAGTAGTGCGGTAGCCATTATCCCCATGTATAGCTTCTCATACCATTGCTTATGATTGTCCACTATCTTTCGCAAGATGCTCTTGATATTTTTGTTGGCTGCTTTAACTGCTCCATTCATTTTAGGCATGTAGGCTGTCGAGTTATGATGGATGATTCTGAACTTCTCGCAAATCTCTCTCATTATACCGCTATTGAGATTTGTTCCATTATCGGTTATGATTGACTCTGGAATTCCAAATCTACAAACTATGTTGTTACGAACAAAATCTGCCACTACCTTCTTTGTGACAGCCTTGAATGTAGAAGCTTAGACCCATTTGGTGAAGTAATGGATGGCTACCAAGATGAAACGATGCTCGTTAGATGTGGTGGGTTACATAGGTCCAATCACATCCATGCCCCAAGTAGCAAACAACCATGGAGAACCCATTACATTTAACTCATTTGGTGGAACTCGGATGAAATCCCCGTGGATTTGACACTGGCGACACTTCTGCACGTAGTGGATGCTATCACTTTCCATGGTCATCCAAAAGTATTTAGCTCTCAGGATCATCTTGGATAGGGTGAAACAATTCATGCGAGGCCCACACGTTACTGCATGTATTTCCTCCAATAACCTTGTTGCCTTAGTAGCATTTACACACCTTAACAGACCTGAATCTAGGCTCCTCCTATACAAGACTTCCCCGTTAAGTAAATAGTGATTTGCTAGTCTTCTTAATGCTCACTTCTGACCATTAGTGGCACTTTCTGGGTATTCTCTTACATCGAGGAACCTTTTGATGTCGTGGTACCAAGGCTTGCCATCTGGCTCCTCATCCACATGGAAACAGCATGCATATTGATCTCTAATCTTTATCTCGATAGGGTCGATGTAATTCTTGTTCGGGTGCCGAATCATGGATGACAAGGTTGCGCGAGTGTTGGCGAACTCATTCTGGATTCAAGGAACATGCTTGAACTCGATCATGGTGAACTTCTTACACAACTCCTTCACGCAATGCAAGTATGTAAGGATCATGACATTCTTGGTGGTACATTTACCCTGAACTTGGTGTATCAGCAAATCACAATCTCCTATGACCAAAAGTTCTTTGATGTTCATGTCGACTTCCATCCTAATGCCGATGAAGCATGCCTCATACTCCACCATATTATTTGTGCAAGGGAACCTTATCTTAGTTGAAGCCGGATAATGTTGTCCCAACTTAGAAATTAGGACTGCCCCAATTCCTACTCCCTTGCGATTTGTCGCTCCATAGAAAAACATTCTCCACCCTGGATATGACTCTGAAATGTCATCCCCAGCAAACAACACTTATCAATTTAGGAAATATGTGGAAAGTGGCTCGTAATCCTTGTCCACCGGGTTTTCTATCAAATGATCAGCAAATGCTTGTCCTTTGATAACTTTCTGCTTTACGTACATGATGTCAAACTAATTCAGAAGAATTTTCTATTTAACTAACTTTTCCGTAGGCATCGGCTTTTGGAAGATGTACTTGAGCGGGTCGAGTCGGGATATTAGATATGTGGTATATGCTGACAAGTAATGTCTTAACTTCTGAGCTATCCAGGTTAAAGCATAGTAGGTACGCTCTAACAAGGTGTATCTAGCTTTGTATGGTCTGAACTTCTTGCTCATGTAATAACTAGCTTGCTCTTTCTTTCCAGTCTGATCGTGTTGTCCTAATACGCATCCTAATGCATTATCCGAGATGAACATGTATAGTAGTAGTGGCTTTCTAGATTCAGGAAGAACTAGGACTGGCAGACTTGACAAATACTCCTTGATTCTATTGAAGTCTTTCTGACATTCCTCTGTCCACTTTGTAGCGACGTTTTTTTTCAACAACTTGAAAATCAACTCACAGATTACTATTGATTGGGTTATGAACCTGCTGATGTAATTTAATCTTCCGAGGAAGTTCATCACGTCTCCCTTGCTTTTGGGAGGACGCAAGTCTTAAATGGCCTTGATCTTTGAGGGGTCCAGTTCTGTCCCTTTTTTGCTGACGATGAAGCCTAACAGTTTTCCCGTGGGAACTCCAAGCGCTTACTTTGCAGGATTCAAACATCAAACTATACCTTGACAACCGTTTGACTTTTTCAAGTTATTCAAATGATTTGCACTCTTCCGAAACTTGATGATGATGTCATCGACATATACTTCGATCTCCTTATGGATCATGTTTTGAAAGAGGGTCATCATGGCCCTCATGTAGGTAGCACCGGCATTCTTGAGATTGAACAACATGACCCTGTAGCAATAAACCCCCCATGGTATGGTGAACAATGTATTTTCTTCGTCTTTTTCGTGCATTAGAATATGGTGATATCTGGCGAAACAATCCACGGACGTTTGTAACTCATGTTTCGCATAGTTGTTGATAAGGATATAGAAATTTGGCAGAGTAAAGTCATCCTTGGGATGGGATTTCTTGAGATATCGGTAGTCATCACATATCCTGATCTTCCTATCCTTCTTTGGTACCGATACGATGTTTGCCAACCATGTAGGGTAATTGGTGATCCATACCACATTCGTTTCTATCTTTCTTGGTGACTTCTTTTTTTATTTGTAGACTCAAATCTGGCTTGAATTTTCTGTGTTTCTATTTGATTGGTGGTCTGGCGAGACTGGCGAGTATAAAATGGGCAAATGTTTACTCCAGATCCCCCATCGACAAGTACCCGAGACACGACTTTGTATCCACATTTGACCGTGATATGTAGAGCCTTGTTGTGATCCATTCCCTCCATAGGAAGCTTATCTCTCTGAAAGGAAATTTTGTTTGCCTCCACCATCTTCCCAATGGTTGTTGCTAGTGCCTCACTAGTGGTATTTCTCAGCACACTTACCCTGCTTAGCACTTTTACCAGAGCATCCATGTGACTGTCGGAGCTCATCAACAAATTGATAATTGATATGTGGGAAGGGGTCTTCCTCAACTGTTCTTCTACAGAGTATTCTTTAATTGGCATCCTCCTCCAAAACTCTGCTGCCTCCGTGTTGGTTATGTTTCTTATCTAATTCTTCTCCCTATCGGATTTCCTCAGTTCACCTCTTCTGGAGCGTTGCACCTTCCTAACCTAGTCATCCCATGATCAACTGCAGTGTCTATCATTTTGTCCTTTCCCTTCGACTGATAAGTCCATGGAACTATTTTATTTTCTTGACTCCCCTCAACTCTAACGACGATGGTGGGCCATTGTTGGTATGTTTGAACTATCATAGGAGGTTTCAATTTCATAGTGATCATTCTGTATCAAACTCGATCTGTATGTATTAATTTACCTGGTTGTCATCATCCGACGATGGCAGCATGTGGTCGACCGATCCTAGAACTACTTGTCGATGCATGGCAGTGGTGACAAGATAATGAGGCAGGATTTCATGGTATATCTGCAGAGCTACTGTTGAATTCCTCCAATCTGGTTAATCCCTCTCTATTGGGTTTGACCAACTCGTCTTCTTTGTTGATCCATACAAAGTACTCAGGCATGAACTAGGGATTTTGCCTCATTCCCATTATGATCAAGTCGTTTCACTCGTCTTGGTGCCTCCTTACCCTCAAGATCAGAATCTGCCTAAAGCTATCCTTGACTAGAGAGGCACGTCTTGAATTAGACCAATTTGCCTCAGCACCCTCAGTGGTGAGTACGGTTGAATCCCTTCCAGACCTACCAACTTGATGAAGTATTTTCCTAGACTTCTCAGGATTGCTCTGCCACTCAGCCAGGAAAGTTTCCAATTGATTAATTCTTCGCTTATATGGGTCAAAAGTTCCCGCTACTACTCCTAGCCATGTAGTGTAGCCCAATGCCTCATCCTTTAATTATGGTTGAGGATCATGTTACTGATGCCAATAAAGTAGTCAATGGTTGCCTCATTCCGGAAGAAATGCTCTGTAGCCCATACTTGTATTAACAAGTTGCAGCCTCTAAAGAAATCATATCCTCTTGAGCATGCCGACAGTGATCGAAATGGCTAGTATCATAGGAACGAGAGTGACCTACAAATTTCCTCGAAAAATAGCCAAAACTAGGGGCGGCATGTTGATATTGATGTCCCTAATTTTTGTAGGAAAACCAAAAGTCCCAACAGTGCTAGGGAAAAGGTTAGGGGCGAAGGCCCTCCTAAGCCGCTTGATCACACTAGAATTCCTCAAGATGTCACTCATAGCTCTCCTGGTGCCCAAATCTATCAAATAGCTGGTTCAGACTCACCCATTCATCCTCGACATTTCTCAAGTTCCTGTTGCTTGACAGACCTAGTGTATAGAGGAACCTGTGGTCCGACATGACGACTAGCAGTATTGGTGTTTTTCGGTGAATGGTAACTCCTTGAATCTGGTAATCTTTTCCAGCGTTGGCGTCAACTCACAATCGACAAATTTGAAGACCACTTTGGCTGGGTCCCAAACTCTATCAGCATCATAGTGACTACTTTGTCAGCTTGGATGTTCATCAGGGTGGTTAGTACTCCCAGGTGTGTCCTGATCTCGTTCCCGTGCTCCCGTCGAATGTTCCTCCACCACTGCTTCAATTTGTGAGGCGCACTCATGACCATCTTAATCTCCGGGACAATGTAGTTAATTTCCATCTAAAGGGGTGAAAGGCTTGGTAAGTATTTGCTCTGGAGCTTCAGTGTCTTATCTGGATTAGTTTGTCCTCCTCAGCATCCCAAGTTACCTCCTTGACTGGTTGGCCCCTCCACTGAACTTTTACCGCAAAAATCTTCTTGAACCTCAACTGGTGAACCTACCTATCAACAATGGCAATTGGCTCCTCCTCATAACGCAGGCTCTCTTCTAAATGAACTGTGCTAAAGTCTAACACATGCGACTTGTCGGTATGATACCTCTGGAGCATAGGCACATGGAAAACCGGTTGAACTCCCGATAGACTAGGAGGCAAAGAAAGCTCATAAGCAACCTCCCCAACTTGTCTCAACACCTCAAATGGGCCTATAAACCTTGGGCTCAACTTTCCCTTCTTCCCGAACCTCATGATTCCCTTCATCGGCGAGACCTTCAAGAGAACCTTCTAGCCCACCATAAATGATAAATCACACACCTTCTGATCTGCGTAACTCTTCTGTCTGGATTGTGCTGTGCGAAGTCACTCCTGAATTAACTTCACCTTTTCTAAGGCATCCTTCACTAAATCAGTACCATATAACTTAGCCTCATCGGGCTCAAACCATCCGATCAGCGAACGACATCGTCGATCATATAAAGCCTCAAATAGAGCCATCTCGATGCTGGATTGATAGTTGTTGTTGTAAGAAAACTCAGCCATAGGCAAAAATAGATCCCACTGCCCTCCAAAGTCAATCACGGATGTTCTGAGCATATCCTCCAAGATCTGAACTATCCTCTCCGACTGCCCGTCGGTCTGCAGATGAAAGGCTATGTTGAGATCCACCCGGGTCCCCAACTCACTCTGTACTGCCCTCCAGAAATACGAAGTAAACTGAGGGCCTTTTTTTGATATGATGGAAACAAGCACACCATGTAACCGAACAATCTCCTGAATGTAAATCTAAGCCAACCTCTCTGAAGAATACGTGGTAACGACCGGAATGAAGTGTGCTGACTTGGTCAACCTATCTACAATGACCCAAACTACATCAAACTTCCGCAAGGTCCGCGGCAACCCAAGTACGAAGTCCATAGTAATGTGCTCCCATTTCCACTCAGGTATAGTCATCTGCTGGAGTAGGTTACCTGGCTTCTAATGCTCATACTTTACATGCTGGCAATTTAGGCACCTCACTAATTACTCAACTATGTCTCTCTTCATCCGCTGCCACCAATAATGCTGCCTCAGGTCGCGATACACCTTCGTAGCACCTGGATGAATAGAATACCGAGAATTGTGTGCCTCCTCTAGCATGTTTTTCCTCAAGCCGTCAATATTTGGAACACATAGGCAACCCTGGAGTCGCAGAACACCATCCTTACCGATAGTAACCTCCTTAGCACCACCCTGCAGTACCGTCTCTCTGAGAACCAACAAGTGCGGATCATCAAACTGACGAGCCTTGATCTACTTGAATAGTGAAGACTGGGCGACAACGCATGTAAGAACTCTGCTGGGATCTGAAATATCCAACCTCACAAATCTGTTAGCCAAGGACTGAATGTCCAAAGCTAGTGGCCTCTCCTCCACTGAAATGAATGCCAAACTACCCATACTCTCTGCATTTCTTCTTAAGGCATCTGCAATTCCATTCACCTTGCCCGGATGATAAAGGATGATAATATCATAATATTTTAGTAACTCAAGCCACCTAGGATGCCTCAAATTGAGATCTCTCTTCTTGAACAAATGTTGCAAGCTGTGATGATCGATGTAAACATCACAGGACACCCCATAAAGATAATGCCTCCAGATCATAAGAGCATGAACAATCGTGGCCAACTCCAAACTGTGTACAAGGAAATTCTTCTCGTGGGGCTTTAGCTGATGTGAAGCATATGCAATAACTCACCCCTCATGCATCAATACACAACCCAAACCAACACGCGAAGCGTCGCAGTACACAGTGTACATCCCTGAACCGGAAGGTAGCACTAACACCGATTCTAAAGTTAATGCAGTCTTGAGATTCTGGAAGCTCTCCTCGTAATCGTCGGACCATCAGAATGGAGCACCCTTCTGGGTCAATCTAGTCAAGGGTGCCGCAATAGATGAGAAGCCCTCCACAAACCAACAATAATAACCTGCTAGCCCCAGGAAGCTCCTGATCTCAGTCGTTGTGGTAGGACGAGGCCAACTCTAAACTGCCTCAATCTTCTTGGGGTCTACCTTAATACCCTCGCCTTATACAACATGCCCAAAGAATGCCACAGAATCTATCCAGAACACACTTGACCAAATTTTGGAAGTTTTAGATTGGAAGAGTTGATCAAATTTGACTTTTATGTGTTTGACCTCAGATTTGAGTTTTTATGGTTTCGTTGGGTTTGGATGGTGATTTTGGACTTGGGGTTATGCCTGGATTTGCAGTTGGATGTTTCTAGAATGTTTTGGCTCTAATTGGCGAAAGTTGGCAATTTGAAGGTTTGAAAAGTTCATAAATTTGACCGGAAATTGACTTGATGATATCGAATAAGGATGCGAAAGTTGGAATTTGGTTGAATAGGTGTGTCTTGTAAGGTATTTACAGACCATCGGAGTCTCCAGCACTTGTTCAAACATAAGGGTCTAAATGTTAGGCAGCAGAGATGGTTGGAGCTGCTAAAGGACTATGATATTACCATTTTGTATCATCCCGGGAAGGCCAATGTGGTGGCCGATGCCTTGAGTAGAAAGGTGGTGAGTATGGGTAGCCTTGCATTTATTCATGTTGGTGAGAGACCGCTTGCATCGGATGTCCAAGCCTTGTCCAATCAGTTCATGAGGTTAGATGTTTCGGAGCCCAGTCGAGTTCTAACTTGTGTGGTTTCTCGGTCTTCGTTATCTGATCCCATCAAAGAGCGTTAGTATGATGATCACCATTTGCTTTTCTCAAGGACACGGTTCATCACGGTGATGCCAAGGAAGTTACTATTGGGGATGATGGGGTGTTGCGGATGTAGGGTTGGATCTGTGTACCCAATGTAGATGGACTATGTGAGTTGATTCTTGAGGAGGCCCAAAGTTCACAGTATTCTATTCATCCGGGTGCCGTGAAGATGTATCAGGACTTACGGGAGCACTATTTGTTGAGGATGATGAAGAAAGACATAGTGTGGTTTGTGGCTCGGTGCCTAAATTGTCAGCAGGTGAAGTACGAGCATCAGAGACCGGGCGGATTGTTTCACAGGCTGGAGATTCAAGAATGAAAATGGGATCGAATCACCATGGACTTCGTAGTTGGTCTCCCATAGACTTAGAGGAAGTTTGATACTATTTGGGTGATTGTGGATCGGTTAACCAAGTCCGCGCATTTTATTCCAGTTGGGACTACTTATTCTTCGGAGCGGTTGGCTGAGATCTACATCCACAAGATTGTTCGCCTTCACGGTGTGCCTGTGTTCATTATTTCAGATCGGCGCATGCAGTTTACATCGTAGTTTTGGAGAGCAGTGCAACGAGATTTAGGTACACGGGTTGAGTTGAGTACAACATTCCACCCTCATATGGACAGATAGTCCGAGCGCACTATTCAGATATTGGAGGATATGCTTTGCTATTGTGTCATAGATTTCGGGGGTTCTTGGGATAAGTTTCTGCCGCTTGCCGAGTTTACCTTCAACAACAGCTACCAATCGAGCATTCAGATGGCTTCATATAAGGATTTGTATGGGACACGATGTCGGTCTCCGATGGGTTAGTTTTAGCCAGGTGAGGCTAGGTTATTGGGTACTAACTTGGTTCAGGATGCTTTGGACAAGGTTAAGTTGATTCAGGATCGGCTTCGCACGGCGCAGTCTAGACAGAAAAGCTACACCGATCGGAAGGTTCATGATATTTCTTACATGGTGGGGGAGAAGGTGTTGCTCATAGTTTCACCCATGAAGGGTGTTTTGAGGTTCGGAAAGAAGGGCAAGTTGAGACCTCGGTATATCGGCCCATTTGAGGTTCTTGAAAGGATGGGGAGGTGGCTTACAGGCATGTATTTCTGCCTAGTATACCGAGTGTTCATCCAGTGTTTCATGTATTCATGATTCGAAAGTATGTCGGCGATCCATCTCATGTTTTGGACTTCAGCACGCTTCAGTTGGATGGTGATTTAACTTATGATGTGGAGCCGGTGACCATTTTGGATCGGCAGGTTCGAAAGTTGAGGTCAAAGAATATAGATTCAATGATGGTGTAATGGAGAGGTCATCCAGTGGAGGAGGCTACTTGGGAGACCGAGCAGGAGATGCGGAGTAGATATCCATACCTATTTGAGACTCCATGTATTACTCTAGACCCGTTCGAGGACGAACATTTGTTTAAGAGGGGGAGGATGTAACAACCCGGCTGGTCGTTTTGACTATTGTAGTCTCGTTCCCCCATTTATTGCTTATTTTTTGCTCAATTGTTGTTATGTGACTTATCGAGGTGGTTGGTTCGGTTCCGGGGATGTTTCAGAATGAATTAGTACACTTAGTCTTATGGTTGGAAGCTTAGGTTGAAAGAGTTGACCGGATATTGACTTATATGTAAACGACTCTGGAATGTAGTTTCGATGGTTCCAATAGCTCTGTATGGTAATTTTGGACTTAGGAGCGTGTCCGGATATTTATTTGGAGGTCCGTAGATGATTTTGGCTTAAATTGGCAAAAGTTGAAAAAATAGAAGTTTAGAGAATTGAGAAGTTTGACCGAGAGTTGACTTTATGTTTACCGGGATTGGATTTTGGTTTTGGAAGTTGAATTAGGTCCATTGTGTCATTTATGACGTGTGTGCAAAATTTGAGGTTAATTGGAGTTGATTTGATAGGTTTCGGCATCGATTATAGAAGTTGGAATTCATAATTTTTCATTAGGCTTGACTTGGGGTGCGATTCGTATTTTTTATGTTGTTTGAGGTGATTTAAGGCATCGAATAAGTTCATATCGTGTTTTAGGAGTTGTTGGTATGTTTGGTTGAGGTCCCAGGAGCATCGGGAGTGATTAGGAGATGTTCGGTGCATTTCGAAACTTGAGGACTATTGATCTTTTTGCTGGTGCTGGTTTTCTTGTATGCGTTCGCGAGAGATGTCTCGCGTTCGCGAAGAGTATTTGGTCAAGTGAGGATTTATTCTTTGCGTTCGCAAAGAGAGCAACGCGTTCGCGATGGTCTGTGGAGATTGTGCATCGCGATCGCGAAGGGAAGCTCACGCTCGCGTAGAAGGTATAGGCAGGTGTGTACACCAGGCCCTTAGCCTTCGCGTTCGCGGTCAGGGAGACGCGTTCGCCATTGCAAAGTTCTGCAAAACATTGCATTCGCGAGAGAGGTTCCGCGTTCATGTAAGAGAATTTCTGGGCAGCTGCGTTTTGTGCTTCGCGAACGCGAGGCACTTTCCGCGTTCGCGAAGGAGGACGTTTGGGCAGAATATAGAGGGTTTGAGTTATATTTTACAATTTGATTTTGGGAGCTCGGATTGAGACGATTCTTGGATAAATTTTCAAGGGAGTGATTGAGATAAGTGATTCTCACTCAGATTTGGTTAAATTACATAAATATATCATTGTTTTCATCATTTAGTTAGTGTTTTAGGTTGAAAATTAGGAGGAAATTGTACAAACTTCCTAGGCTTTAATTTGAGGATTTGAAGGTCGAGTTGTGATCGGATTTGAGTAATTTTGGTATGGTTGGACTCGTAGTTGAATGAGTGTTCAGATTTTGTAACTTTTGTTGGATTCCAAGACGTGGGCCTGGGGTTGACTTTTTGAGTTGACATTTTTACTTTTATTAAAGAACTTAGCCTTTTCATATGAAATTGATTACTATAGCTTGAGTTGATTGTATCGAGTTGTTTGTAGCTAGATTCGAGGCGTCCAGAGGCCTATTCGCGAGGCAAGGGCTTATTAGAGTAGAGATTTGCACAGCTTGAGGTAAGTAACACTTCTTAACTTGGTTTCTAAGGGTATGAATCCCTTAATTACGTGTTATGTGATTTGTGTAGAGGTAACGTACATGCTAGGTGATGGGTGTGTAGGCGTGCACCGTAAAAATTGTGACTCAATCGATTCCGTGGAGCTCTGTAGTCAAATAATCTTGTCCTTATCCATGTATTCTCCATGTGTTAGAGAAACTGAGTTGTGACTCATGTTAGAAATGATGCTTAGACTATATGCTGGTATTGTTGGGACCCACAGAGGTCGTGTTGCTGTTAAAATATTTGCTTAATTTGTAATTATATGTACTCAGTCACAGCTATCATTTTCATATCATATCTCAGTCTCTGTTGCCATTTATTGATACATCATATCATCATTGTTTGGGTTGATTATCATGATACTTGTGAACCCGAGAGACTGGAGAGATTGATGACTGAGAAAGGCTAAGGGCCTGATTGTGAGGATGTTTAAGGGATTGGTCTGCATGCCGCAACAGGCTTATTGATTAATGCCATGATTGGCTTATTATAGCTCTTGGGTAGGATCCGCACCTCCGGAGTCTGACTCACCAGCAGTGAGTGCATGTACCTACTGAGTGCGAGTGCCGAGTGATTGGGAGGATTGAGTGACTGTGAGGATTGAGTGGCTTTGAGGAAATGAGTGACTGTGAGAATTGAGTGAATGTGAGGACTGAGTGATTGATACTCTAAGAGTATGCATATGATTTTATCACTATTTTGCATTACAGTTGGCATGCATAATTGACATGTAGATATAGAGATGTATCATCCCTCATTTCAGTCACACTTGGCATATTTTATCTGTTTTGAGCTTAAAGTTTTGAACTAGAAAGCATGTCTACATTTCTGTACTATTATTTCTGTATTTGGACTATACCTGTTGAGCTCGTCACTGCTTTCAGCCCAAGGTTAGTCTTGTTACTTATTGAGTACATTGGGTCGGTTGTACTCATATTACACTCTACACTTCATATGCAGATCCAGGTACTTCTGGGTACGGTGGTTGCTGATTTTGGAGCTTTATCACTTCGGATATTCTCGAGGTAGCTACTTTGGCGTCCGCAATCCTTGACTCTCCTCCTTTATCTTTTAGTTTTACTTATACCGTTCTACCTTCCTAGACAGTGTTTCAGACCATGTTATTGTATAGATGCTCATGTACTCAGTGACACCCGAATTTTGGAAAAATATTGTATTGAGTCGCGGTATTTTCGTATCAGTATTTTTGAGATTTTACTCTTAAACTTATTTTGTTATATTTTCAAACTTAAAGAATGTGTGGTTTATTGTGGTTGTCGGCTTGTCTAGTATTGCGATAGGCGCCATCACAACACCTGAGATTTGGATCGTGTCACCTATCCACAATTTCTAAAACACAATAAAAATACATTAAAAACAGAGTGGGATATTAAAAATAATAAATGTTGTGAAATAGTATTTAATTTGGTTTTTAGGTGCTTCTGCGATTCCTTCGATAAGACATACTTAAAGATGTTTAGATAATATAAACTTTTGGATCTCACTTGTTCAATGACAAAAATTAAGAGAGCATACAAGAGGAAAGAAAACAGGCAGAAATCAAAATTCAAATGCCTACTTTTTTTTGTCTTATTTTCTTAAAAAGAAAAAAAAGTTGAATGCAATGACTAAATCACTGATCATTGAATTATTTACTATATTTTGATACAAATTCTTCAATATTTTTATCAGACGTCCCACCTTCATTAACAGCTTCCTTGGCCAAATCCTTCCATTTAAGGGCATTTTTCTTCATTTCTTTCCCTTTGTCTTCTTCTATTACTGTTCTTACACATTTCTCAATTTCTTCTCTTCCAACAAGCCCTTTCTCATTAACATTAACTCTCACCCCTACACTCCAAACATCTTGTACTAATTTAGCATTCGTAGTTTGATCAGTCCATAGTGGCATTACAACCATTGGCACTCCAAAACTCAAAGCTTCAGTAGTTGAATTCCACCCGCCATGTGAGAAAAAGCACCCAATTGCCTTATTAGATAAGACTTGTAGTTGTGGACTCCAATTTATCACTAATCCTTTCTCAGAGGTTTCCTCAATGAAACTTTTTGGAATTTTTGCTTCATCAGAAGTCCTAACTACCCATAAGAAGTAGCAATTGGTTGCTTTTAAACCCCAAGCTATCTCTTTCATTTGTTTTTCATCTAAAGTGGACATACTACCAAAAGCTACATAAACAACAGATCCTTCTGCTTTAGTATTTAGCCAGTTGATACATGTTGAAGCATCCACTTGGTATAGACAGACCATATTCAATGTCATTTTCAGCTCTATTGTCCAAATACAAAGACGGCACCGTTGGGCCTATGGTCGACAGTGGAGTAACTTTTGACATTGTGTCTACTACCTGCAATAAACATATTAATGAAAATAGGATTCAACTTATATACAGTAAAAATATAATTTTTTTACCTTATTAATGTAATTTAACCGGCTATTGCATAAACTTAGTTCACCGAAGCTAAACTCATAAAATAACCTAACGCTTGTATTTACTATGTACTCTCCTTTCTAAAACACTCACAATTTCATTTCACAAAGAGAAACAGGACGTCAACTACGAGCCTGTTTGGCCAAAAGCATTTCTTTTGTCAAAATAAAAAAAGTATGTTTTCGAAAATTTGAGTTGTTTGATCAAAACATAAAAGTGTTTTTGAGCAGCAGAAGAGTTTCTTTTTTCTTTTGCAAAGAAGCTAAAACTTTTTGTTTTTCCAAGAAGCAAAAGCAGAAATAATTTTTTCAAGACAAAAGTGTTCTTATCATAAATTTATATTTTTCAAATTATTCTTATTAATTTATATTTTTACTTTTACTTTTTTATTTTGATGATTCCTTTCCTTCTCTTTTTTATTTCCACCATATCTCGTTCTCCTATTCCTCTTTCGAATAGTGTCTCTATGATAAATAGATCTCTTCTTTTATATAGTTATTTATGAAATGATATATTTAAATCATCATGTAATTAAATAATAAGTAATACTAGATACCAAATATTATTACTTTGGATTACTATATTATATGATCGTAAATTTTTTAATATATAATTACTTATTGTTTTATATTTTTACATAATTAACTGAATTCTTTTATAATAAATATTTTGATTCATTTTTTTAATAATACTAATTGTAAACTGAACTTTTATTGTCCTTTTCCTTAATTGGACACTCAAAAGTAATTTTTGCAAGATTTGGACAAACATAATTCACTTATCAAATATTGCATAAACCACTCCTCAAATGAATTGGTAAAACACAAACTACTACTCTCCAAAAATATTTTTTCGAAAAGCATTTTTTAACAAAAGTATTTTTCAAAATAAGCAGCTTTTATTAGCTTGGCCAAATGTGTAAGGCCCTGTAAAAATTTCGCCAAAAACTTTAAGGCTTTGTGGTGCCGAGGTAGACTAATGTATACGAAGATAGTTGTACGGACTTTTTGAGTTGAAGAATGCACTGAGGAGTTGATGGAAATTTTTGGCAGAAGAAGGCGATTCTGCGGTCAATTTCGCGACCGCAGAACCATTCTGCGGGCCGCATAATCATCGCGAAGTTGAGCAAAAGATTTGTTGAATTTTGAAGGTCATTTTTGCGGTCCATTATGCGATCGCATATCTATTTTGCGGTCCGCACTTCTGTCGCAGAATTTGCATGAAGCAATTTGGAAGGTGATTTTGCGATCCATTTTACGGCCACGTAACTGGTCTGTGGACCGCAGACCTGACAGACCGGTACAGGCCAGCATAGTTTTTGAACTCAATTTCGCGGTCCCTTATGAGGACCGCATACCTGTTTTGCGGTCCACTCTCCGATCGTAGAGTTGTGTTCGGAGGATCCATCTTTATATTTTTATAACCCGACCCCATTTTGATTAATAACCTTTGGGGCTATTTTAAAGCAAATATCTGATATTTTAAAGAGAAGTGAGAGTATCTTAGAGAGAGAGGGAGAAGAACTAGCCATTCTAATCATCAATTCTTTTTTCAATCTTGAAGATTCAAGAGAATCACTCACTAAATCATCATCTACTCGGGTAAGTCCTTCTCCTAAACTTTCATGCAAGAGGTTTTGGGTTTAAGTATATTGTGGGGTTGGAGATAGGCCGTGCATGTGCCAATAAGAGGTAATATGTGGGATTGTTGAACTATATCGGGTAGTTTCTTATTGAAATTGGTTAAGGGGGGAAGGGATTACCATTGTAGAGTTTTATAATCAATTTTGCATAATAGGTGTTTGACAAAATTCCTAAGATAGTTACACCATGAGAATCCTTCTAATTATTATTTGATTTTGTTATCTTCCTATAGATTGATATTGCTAGAGGTATTAGGATGTTGTAGTAACTTAAGGAAAGCTCAAGCAAGGTATGTTGGCTAAACTTCTCTCTTAGAATCGAATTCCATGATATTCGCGTAAGTTTCAAGTATGGTTGGCACAGGTTCCTAATTCCCATGTTACTAGTGATTCCTAATAAATTCGAATATCCCAAGTAAGCATTGTGTTGAAAGGTGTACATACTCAAAAACGTGTTTCGATTGCTCCTAAATCACCATGATGTCCTTCGTGAATGTGTTCAAGTATAGTTTATGTATTAAAATATTATGACTTCGATTCATGTTTCACATGAAAGTTTATTAAAATAACTTGAAAAGAAAACCCAATGTTTTTAAGACTCACATTGCTCATATACATATTTGAGGTATTGATTCCAAATGCCCTTAATTGTTGGTAACCTATGATGATGCTTGGAAGTGAAATATCAAAGTGAGAGTGAGATGTAAAACGTGGCTCTTGTTGTTGTAACTAGTGCATTTGATTTATATTCGTGTTTCAATCGTAAATAACCATGCTCTCCTTTATAAATATTTCCAATGTGATTTGAGTTCTTACATACTCATGAGTTAAAATTGTGTATTGCCCTTTTGGAAAAAAGTATTTCAAGAATAAGTGATGCATCACTCGGTTATGATTTTAACTCGTGCTTCAATTGCTAGTCATTTTGTTTCATTCTTTGGAAAGGAATCTATTGTGTTTAAAGCCTTCATTACTAATGAAACTAAAGTTGTGATTTTCGAAATATTCTATATGTTGATGTTTATGATGATGATCCTTGAAAGTAAAGAAATAAAAGTGTGGAATATGAAATACGGCCAACGTGCCATGAATGAACAATCATACGTATGACCATGAGAGCCAAGAAAATAATGATGTTGTGAATGGTTAAACGTACTAATGAAGCTATATATGGTGTGAAAGGTTATGAGGTGAATGTATTTGTACTTCTGTTTCTCTTGTGTGAAAAACAAAAATATTTTTGGGAGTATCATTAGCGAACCGGGGAAGGGTGGATCAAAATGGCCTACACCCGAAACTACATGTGCCGGTGTAGGAGTGGATTGTGATTATTCTCCTTATTTGGGATGAGATTGAAATATTGATGTGATGAGATTATTTTCCTTAATTGGGATGAGATTGATGCTAGCTGTGAATTGGAAGTGATGAAGTCGACCCACATGGCATATGTGGGAAGGCGGCCTTCCCGATCAGGTGGAGATCGGACGCCATGTCGCGCGTATGGTGGTTCTTACTCTTGGTATCACTTTTATTTCATATCACCATGTCAATCCACATTGTTCGTGGAGAGACGGCCTAGCCGATCGGACGTGATCGGACTCCGTGCTAAAAATACGGTGGTATATCGGTGCTAATGATCTCCCAACTAAAAATAATGTTATCTTCATATTTTGAAAATTGTTATGTTTTAACTTGGCATTTGGATATCATTGATTGTTACTTGCTGCTTCCATGGTTTTCCCCTCCTTATATTGGCATTCTATTTCGAAAGAGGACATTTAGCTGTACATACTAGTACTATTCTACATGTACTAACGCCCCTTTTGCCGGGGGCACTGCATCTTCAATGGATGCAGGTGGTTCATCAGCGGAAAGCTTTGATCCTCGTTAGCAATTACTCTATATTCAGCAGATTTTGATGAGCCCTAGTACTATTCCACATGACACTACTTGAGCTAAAAAGGCTCATTGGTCTGCTGGTTAAGCGCTTCAAGTGGTTAGATGAGGTTAGAGCTAAAAAGGCTTATATTTTTTATCATTTTGGAGACTTTATTTATTAAAATATAATTTGTACTAGTTAATCTTGAGCCATTGACCTTGAACAAAATTAAGAAGCAACAAAAACCACTTGAGCTAGAATCCATTTGTTAGTCAAATTGATAATAAATATAATCAAATCATTTATGAAAAAAGACATATTTAGTGCTATTTCTAATGAGATTATTATCGATACATCTCATAAAACAAAAACTCAATGTAGAGAGTTATAGTAATTTGTATTTTTTTTATTTAAAAAAATTGATGTCATTATAGTAATTATTCATTGTTCACTTCTTTATTTACCTATTAAAAAGTATGACACCACTTAAAAAAAAAAAAATTGTACACCACTAAGCCACTAAGCACGAGAACGAGTGATAAAATATGAAACAAATATTCGAGAGAAAACGATTAAATGCCTTAAATTGAAAGAAAAAACCACCAAAGAGTTTTAGTGGATAAGAAACACTGTCCACAAATAGTAAGTTTGAAACTCACCTCAGCCTCTAACTTGTAGAATGAGTTCACAAAAACATAATCAGCTTTGTCCCCATTTATAAACTGATTTAACACCAACTCAAAATACGCTGGATATGTACCATGGACATAAATGAATGATGGCATATCTCGAAGTTCGAGCTCCGGCAATCCCAGAATCCTCACCGGAGGTGAAGAAATTGGCAACGTCAATTTTCCGTGATGAACATAATAGTAAATATAGTTCACAGCACAAGCTTGAGTGAAAAAACAAGCTCCGATTAGGCCATGATCTTTAGCTACGTCTAAAGCCCATGGCATGAAAGAATCATAAATAACACAAGTAATAGGAAACTCTGATTTTTCGTATTTCTTGATAAGATCCGCTAGGGTTTGCGAGCCGATTTTCTTGAAGCGTTCGAGATAGGTGACTACGCTGTCAGCTTCAGCGTAGCCACCTTCGTCGAACCCATCGGAAATAGTATCGATACCAACCATATTGGAAATTAGACGCACGGAATGGGAAAGAAAGTTAGTAATGGCTAAAGTGGTCTTTAGACCTTTGGAGACTAAACGTTTGCAGAATTGAAGCATAGGGTTTATGTGGCCTTGGCTTGGATAAGGAAGAGCTAAAATATGAGCTCCATACTTTTTGTTATTCAACACGTCCATCTTTCTTCGTTTCCTTTTTTGGGATTCTAATTTTTCCTTTCTCTATCACTTGTGCGAGGAATAAGAGGTATATATACAGCTAAGGATGAAGAAAGATCATTTCCACAAAATCTTCGTTAAATTAGACAATTAATAATATTTAGGAATTTTATCAACACAAATGTTGACTCATAACAAGGAAATGTTACTTGGTCTACACGGATTATGTAAATAAATTATAGTTAGAAACTATATACTCCATCTGTTTCAATTTATGTGAATATATTTCTTTTTTATTCCGTGCCAAAAACAATGATCCCTTTTCTTATTTGGAAACAATTTACCTTTATACAATAATTTATAGCCACACAAAATATATCTGCCTCATTTTACACCACAAGTTCAAAAATCTTCTTTTTTTTCTTAAACTACGTGCCTAATCAAATGAGTTCACATAAATTGAAATGGATGAAGTATAATAGAAAAAGAATTTTTTTAATGCATGATGTTACTCTCGCACCTTTTTTTGGTCATATGGTTGAGTATTCTTCGTTAAATTAGGCAATTAATAATATTTAGAAATTTTATCTACACAAATGTTGACTCATAACAAGGAAATGTTGCTTTGTCTACACGGACTATGTAAAAAAATTATAGTTGGACACTATATAATAATACTAAAAGAGAAACTTTTTATGCATGCTTTTGGTTAGCAAATTTTAACTTGTCTACCTTTATTCTTTGTCGTCATTGTGCCATCTTATTATTGCCTTGTTTTACAACTTTGAAGTAATCTGCGTTTACAGTTAATTTAACTTTATTTATTCTTTGTCATCATTTTCCTATCTTACTATTACCTTTTTTTCCGTTAATATTTCCTAAGGAGACTGATTTGTTGAAAACCTTATGTTTCTGACAATGAATTAGTACTTCCATTTGACTAATTTCAAAGGGCTTTAAAATTAATATTATCGGCTACTCATAGAGTAATGTAATGTAAAACCAGCTATTACAAAATATTGTGCTGGAAGAACCGAATAACTGAGTGCGTGTTAATAAAGTCCCACATAAAAGTAAAAAAAGATCAAAAGGAACTACTTATAAGGAATTGAATATCACACCGTGTTAAAAGCATTATTGGGCCGTTTTAGTCCAATAACTGATAGCAGAACCAATGGTCTGACGGACGAGTATGAATGACCGTTTTAAAGTTGGTTTATCAACTTTTCTTTTTCTCATTTTAACACGTCTACTTGATAGCAGAGCTAAGCGCATCCACGAGGAGAGTAAGATATCGAGTCAACTTGAAGCTTAGGGGTGAAGAGTTGATTATGATACATTTTGCTCGTAGAAATGATACGTTCTCTAACAATAAGAAATTAGTCACAAATTGTCGGCAATGACCTGGTTGAGTACAGGGTGACATTAGGAATAGAAATACTATTTTGAGGAAGAGGGAAGATATATAAGATATATAGGACAACGGTCCTAATTTGAAGATAAGTGTGTGAGTTGATGATGTGAGAATGTACCCAAGGGGCAGGTACAAGGGAAATAAAACAACTAAGGTTAAGAACGTCGCACATGTTGATGTGGGAATATAAAAGGTATAAATATATATGACTCTAGTTAGCACAATTATGCTTTAACGAGAATTCATCGTGAACAAGTAGAGAAATTTAAATAAAATTATATTAGAATGTAACAAGAACTCATCTTTCAAGAGGCTCAATCAAACTCTAGATAATAAGTTTAGCTACTTATAATTATGCTAACAATCACGTTAATAATTGATGAAAGCATTAATATACAAACTAGGGAAGAACAAAAGAAAGAATCTTATAATCTGGTACTCCCAGTTGCTCCAGCCGCCTTTTTTCCTCCAAAACAATGTCTACCCCCTCAAAGACGAGTTTAGGGAGTATTTATAGGTTAAGGTCGGAGTGACCAAGTCCAAAATCATAGAGGACATAAAAATAACTCGGAAAGACCACGTCGTCACATCACGCTCAAATCTAACCGCCCCAGGGTGCACCTCACGCAGTCGGACACGGAGACTTTGCCACGTTTGGCTCTGAATCGCATCCTAAAAGGCGGAGGTCACGTTGGGTTTTTTCTAATGGGTGTGAATGGAAAATGGAAGAGGCACCTCTTGAATTACACCTCTTCATCTCACCCTTTCATTGTCTATAAATTTAGAGGCTTGGCCTCATTTATACACACAGAAAAATCTGAAAACTTCTCCTCTCTTCTCTACATTGTTGCACTATTTTTTCAAAAAACAAATATAAGTGTCATGTATGATTTTGTAACGATCTGACCGGTCATTTTGAGAATTAGCGTCCCGTTCGATGGTTTAATGTCTTGAGTAGCTCCATATTGTGTATCATGACTTGCGTGTGTGGCCGAATTCGATTTTCGGATGATTCAGAGTTGATTTAGAGGAATAATTTTAAATTTAGAAGTTTAAGCGGTAAGAGTTGATCGGAGTTTGATTTTTGTGTAGACCACTCTGAAATGGTGTTTTGATGATTTCAATAGTTTCGTATGGTAATTTTGGACTTAAGCGTATGTCCGGATTCAGATTTGGAGGCCCGTGGGGTGATTTGATGCATGTTGGAATTTTTTTTTTAAATTGAAGGTTTGAAAGGTTGAGAGGTTTGACCGAGAGTTGATTTTATTGATATCGGGTTCGGATTATAATTTTGAGAGTTGTAATAGTTCCATTGTGTCATTTGGGACTTACATGCAAAATTTGATGTCTTTCCGGGTTGATTTGATATGATTCGGGCGAGTTGTAGAAGTTGAAAGTTTATAAGTTTATTAAGTTGGATTTGAGGTGCGATTCGTAATTTTAATGTTGTTTGATGTGATTTGAGTCCTCGAGAAGGTTCGCGTTATATTATGGAACTTGTTGGTATGTTCGAACGGGGTCCCGGGGGACCCGAGAGTGCTTCGGACGAATTCCAGGTTATTTCCATGTTGTTGAGGAGGACTGGTTCTAGTGTTTCGCATCTGCACATTTTGGAGCGCAGACGCGTATCCGCTTCTGCATTTCTTTGTGTCGCTTCTCCGTTGTTGAGCCTGGGCGGGAGTTCCACTTCTGCGGGTGAAGGATTATAGGTGCGGAGGTCGCATCTGTTGGTTATGCATTGCAGATCACTACTAGAAATCCGCTAAACACCGACAAAAAAACCGACCAAAGTTGGTCGGTTATGGCCAATTACCGACCAAAACGCGACCATTTATGTGTGGACGGTAATTTGACGGTCGGAAAGGCATACCGACCAAAGTTGGTCGGAAATTACCGACCAACATTGGTCGGTCAATTAAATTCAAAAAATAAATATTGCAAAAAAAACCGACCAAAGTTGGTCAGTTGTTTTAATTATGTAAACAAAAGATTCACCATCTGGGAATCGAACCGGGGTCTGTACTGTGGCAAGATACTATTCTACCACTAGACCATTTGTGCATTTTATTTTAAGACTGTCTTTTATTTTATTTATACTCTTTAATTATATTTTTGCACAAAAATAACCGACCAAAGTTGGTCGGTTTTATTAAAAAATAAAATTACCGACCAAAGTTAGTCGATTTTGACCGGCCGAACTAACTAACCAATTTTGGTCGGTTTTTTTAATATTAATTTTATTTATTTTAATTAAAAAACCGACCAAAGTTGGTCGGTTTCTTAAAAAATAAATTTCGCGGTACTCAAAAATAGTTTCCCGCATTTTTGTGCCAAGGAAGACCAACCAAAGTTGGTCGGTTTCGTAAAAAAAATTAAAAAATAAAATATTTTGAAAAACCGACCAACTTTGGTCGGTTTTTTGGCCGGTTGTTTGACCGACCAAAGTTGGTCGGTCGACCTTGGTCGGTTTTTGCCGAATTTCTAGTAGTGGATGCGAAGAGTCCGCTTCTGCGTTTGTTTTGGCGCTTCTACATCATCGCAGGTGCGACCGAGTTTTACGCAGGTGTGGTCGATGGTATGGTAAGTGGAAACTGCAGATGCGGGTATTGTCTCGCAAACGCGAGAGCGCATATGCGTTATTTTGTCCGCAGATGCAGAAATCGCTTGGCAACTTCATATATATCGAGGGTTTGGTTATTCTTATCATATTTTGAGTTGTAGAGCTCTGATTTGGGAGATTTTGGAGGGGATTTTTACGTGTTGGATTGGGTTAAGCGTTCTTTACCCGGATTTGACTATATTTCATGATCCTATCTTTATTTTTAACATTAAATTAGTGATGTTGGAATTGGATAATTTTGGTATGGTTGGACTCGTATCGGAATGGGTGTTCGGATTTTGTGAGTTTTGTCAAGTTTTGAGGTGCATGCCCGGGGTTGACTTTTTAGTTTTCATTTAAGATCAAAATTTATTATCCAGAATTGTTTCTTATGGTTTTTATTTATGATATTAAGTTATTTTGGCTAGATTTGAGTAGTTCGAAAATTGTTTCACACGAGAAGGTTATTTTGGAGTATTGGTTTAGCTTCTTTAAGGTAAATATCTTGCCTAACTTTGTGGGAGGGGGGAGCTACCCCTTAGAATTTGAGTTGTTTGTGCTATTTGTGTTATGTGAAAGCCGTGTACGCGAGGTGACGAGTGCGTATTCGGGCTTATATGTGAAAATTGACTAATTTAAACTCTTAGTCTTCTCTCATGTATTTATTTAGAATTGTTAGCATATGTTATACCTTTTATTCGTCATGTTTACTATCACATGCTTTATTTGAAGTTGTCGTTACATGTCACATCCGTTATTTATCCAGTTTACTCTTATTATTGAGTTACTCTTAATTGAAATTGTTGTTACATGATATCCTTTTGTTGTCGTGTTATTCTCATGCATTTAGACGTAGTTGCTAGTTCATGCCATCTCTTTCATTGTTAGACTATTTCATACAGTAGAATCTGAAGTTTGCCATTTTATGGAAATACCTTCATTATCGAGTTTATCCTTAATCAATTAAGTATAGTTGAAGTTATTGAAAGTCATTAATTTATTTTAATTGAAGTTGTGTTTAAAGGGGGTGTGGTTCATAGTTGAGTTACTTTCTGTTCATTTTGATTTTATTGAGATTCTATACACATTGTGTTTGAGCCGTGGACTATTTGTTGTGGAAATATTGATATTGTTGGTTCTTTTAGAAAGGCTGTGGCATATGGGCACTTGTGGTACAAGTTGATATGTCGTTTTGTTGTGATGTTTGTATATATGAATTGTTGTGTGGATTGGTTGTTGTTATGCGGAGAATAAGGGTGGCATTTCACTATTGTTGTTATGCAGTGCATAAGGGTGGTATCTCACTATTGTTAATTGTGCGGAGTGATATTGGTGGCTATTGTGTTATTGTCCAAGCGAAGCGATAAGGGTGGCTATTATGCGGAGTGATACGGGTGGCTATCGGAGTGATACGGGTGGCTAATGATATTGTCAAGGCAGAGTGATATGGGTGGCTATCCGAGAGATAAGGGTGGTAATGCCAGGGATGATGTGTGATGCCTGGGGGCACTATGTTGACGATATTAGTGTGATAGTATGATTCTCCTTGTGTATGTCATACACCTTACGTGACTTGTTTTGTTGCTTTCAATGAGCTACTCGATGCCTTTGATATTACTTGTTGACTTGTGTTGTACTAGTGCACTTGCACAAGCATACACCGTAGCATGCCACTTATGCTAGTTAGGGAGTATGAAACTTAACATTTATTGATCATACCCATGTATTCTTGTATTATCTGCTTTTATGTTGATATTGAGCCTGTGATCATGCCGGGCAGATTGAGATACTGGCATGTGAGTTGTCCGTGCGGTTGTAATTAGACATGTGGGCACAAGGTGTCGTGAGCATATGATTTGTGGTTTGAGACTCGTGACTTATGATTATGCGATGAGGTATCTCGGAGTAATCTCGTTGCGAAACTTGTGTTCTAACGGCTTGATTAATTAGTTGTTATTTCTTTTCCTTATTTGGTCTCAATGGTACTTTCATGGTGTTCTTACTACTTTACTGTTTATATCACATCTTGATTCTTGTTTCCATTTACTGATCCCTGCTTTCATTATTAGCCTTATACTTCTATATTGCATATGTTATTTTGACTAGTACGTGTCTTGACTTGTACCTCGTCAGTACTTTACCGATGTTAGTATTGATACTTATTGGAAACCGACCGTGGTGTACTCATACTATACTTCTATACATTTTTGTGCAGATCTAGGTATTGGAGATATCGAGCTCATGCAGAGTTAGGTTGTCGATCGCGAGGATTCAAAGTAGAGCTGCTTGGTCATCGCAGTCCCTTGGAGTCCTTTCCTTTCATTGTACTGTCAGCTTGTTATTTGAATAGTATTTTATTTCGATCTTTGAGATCTTTCCATATATTCAGCTAGAGGTCGTGAGTCTATATTAACAAGTCCCGGGAAGGTGTTATGATTATTGTTGTGTATGATTATTTCACTTTTGTTTCGGTATTCATGTTAAACTCTGTTTTAATTTATCATTATTAAATTGTCTTAATTGTTGTAACTAATCGAATTACCTTGTCTTAGAGACTAGGTGCCATCATGACACCTAAGGTGGGAGTTTGGGTCGTGACAAGTTGGTATTAGAGCTCTAGGTTCATAAGTTCTATGAGTCACGAGCAAGTTTAGTAGAGTCTTGCGGATAAGTACAGAGATGTCGGTACTTATTTACGAAAGGCTACGGAATTATTAGGAAAATTCCACTTCGTTCATTCCTATCGTGCGGATTTGTTGATTTCAAAGTTTGAGCCTTTGAATCTATATTCTCTCACAAATGGTGAGGAAACGCGCTACCAGATTAGCTGAGCAGACACCCGCGACCCCTGCTAGAGCCGCGAGAGGCTGAGGAGGGGCACTTGCTGTAGCTAGAGCACTTCCAGAGCAGTAGTTGAGGAGCCTCTAGTAGCTCCGATTGGGGGATAGACATCAAAGGTGCCTGTTGTTTCCCCCAGACTTCAGGAGACTTTAGCGTAGTTCTGAGCATGTTTGGTACATTGGCTCAGACGTGATTGATCTCCGTTGCACCGGATACTTCACAAATTGGGGGAGGAGCTCAGACTCCCATCGCCAGTACCCCAGAGCAGCGGGCACACATTGGTTAGGTTCCGGGTGTGGTGCCGGTACAACTTCTTATTCCGGCTCAGCCTGAGATTATGATAGGGGCATCATAGGATCAGCAGAAGAGTCTTGAGAGGTTCAAGAGGTATGGTCCACCTACATTCATAGGCACTGCTACCGAGGATGCACGGGGTTTCTTAGAGAAGTGTCGCCATATTCTCCTCACCATGGGAATTGTGGAGGTGAGCGGAGTTTCTTTTACTACATTTCAGTTATCGGGAGCAGCGTATCAGTATTGGTAGGTTTATGAGAAGGGTAGATCAGTTGATGCAGCACCACTCACTTGAGCTCAGTTTTTAGAGATGTTCTTGAGAGAGTTTGTTCCCCAGGCTTTCCAGGATGCATGGCGCACAGAGTTCGAGCAGCTGCATCAGGGAACCATGACGGTGTCGGAGTTTGCCATCAGGTTCAGTGAGTTATCCTGTCATGAAGCTACTTTGGTTCCTACAGTCAAAGAGCGAGTCCGTAGAATTATTGAGGGGATCAGTTATTGTTTTAGATTCAGCATGGGTCGGGAGTTGGAGGCTGATACTCCATTTCAACAGGTTATGGAGATTGCAAGGAGGTTAGAGCGTATTTGGGGTGAGGATAGGGAGGATAAGGAGGCCAAGAGGTCTCGAGGTTCTGGAGGATTTAGTGGATTCTACTCTTCAATTATGACCCATCACGATAGAAGCTTGGGCAGTCGGTCTCTAGTCCGCACTTCAGACTTCTCGTGGTGTTCTGACTGGTCATTTTTAGAATTAGAATCGCATTCAGTGGTTTAAGGTCTCAAGTAGCTCCATATTGTGTATCATTACTTGGGGAATTGATTTGGAGGAATGATTCTTGTTTTAGAAGCTTAAGCGATAAAAGTTGACCGGAGTTTGACTTTTGTGTAGATAAGTCCGGAATGGTGATTTGATAATTTCAATAGCTTTGTATGGTAATTTTAGACTTAGGCATATGTCTGGATTTGGATTTGGAGGCCCATAGGTTGATTTGATGCATATTGGCAAAAGTTGAAAAAATCAAAGGTTTGAAAAGTTGAGAGGTTTGACCGAGAGTTGACTTTATTGATATCAGGTTCGGATTGCGATTCCGGGAGTCGGAATAGCTCCGTTCTGTTATTTGGGACTTGCATGCAAAATTTGACATCATTCCGGGTTGATTTGTTATGATTCGGTGCGAGTTGTAGAAGTTGAAAGTTCATAAGTTTATTAAGTTCGACTTGAGGTGCGATTTGTAATTTTGATGTTGTTTGATGTAATTTGAGACCTCGAGCAGGTCCGCATTATGTTATAGAACTTGTTGGTATGTTCGGACGGGGTCCCATGGGCCCAAGTGTGCTTCGGACAAGTTCCTGGTCATTTCCATGTTGAGGAGGATTGGTTCTGGTGTTTCGCATCTGCGCGTTTTGGAGCGCAGATGCGGATCTGCTTCTGCGTATTTTTTGTTTTTCTTTTGCGATGTTGATCCTGGGCAGAAGTTCTGCATCTGCGGGTAAAGGATTGCAGGTGCGGAGTTCGCATCTGTGGGTTATGGATCGCAGATGCGAAGAGTCTGCTTCTGTGTTTGTTTTGGCATTTCTACGTCGTCGCGGGTGCGATCGAGTTTTGCATAGGTTTGGTCGATGGTCTGGTAAGTGGAAACTATAGATGCGGGTATTGTAGCGAGAGCACAAATGCGCTATTTTGTCCACAGATACGGAAATCACTAGGCTATTTTGGATGGGATTTTCACGTGTTGGATTGGGGTAAGTTTTCTTTACTAGGATTTGATTATATTTCATGATTCCATCTTTGTTTTTATCATTAATAGTGATGTGAGTTAGAGAAATTTGAGGATTTTTGTAAAAACTTTCAAAAATGTAAAATGAGGATTTGAAGGTCGTATTAATGTTGAAATTGGATAAATTTATTATGGGTGGACTCATATCAGAATGGGTGTACGAATTTTGTGAGTTTTGTCGGGCTTCGAGGTGCAGTCCCGGTGTTGACTTTTTAGTTTTCATTAAAGATCGAAGTTTTGTTATCCAGAATTATTTTCTATTTTTTATTTATGATATTAAGTTATTTTGGCTATATTTAAGCCGTCCGGAGGTTGTTTCACACGAGTAGGTCATTTTAGAGTATTGGTTTAGCTTTTTTGATGTAAGTATCTTGCCTAACTTTGTGTGGGTGAACTACCCCTTAGGATTTTAGTTGTTTGTGTTATATGTGTTATGTGAAAGCTGTGTACGCGAGGTGAAGAGTGCGTATTCAGACTTATATATGGAAATTGACCAGTTTAGACTTTTAGGCTTCTTTCATGTATTTTGGAATTGTTAGCACATGTTATATATTGTATTCGTCATGTTTACTATCGCATGCTTTATTTGAAGTTGTCGTTACATGTCACATCCTTTACTCGTCAAGTTTACTCTTATATGCTTTATTTGAAGTTGTTACCTCTATGTGACTTATTTTATTGTTGAGTTACTCTTAATTGAAATTGTTGTTACATGATATCCTTTTGTTGCCGAGTTATTCTCATGCATTTAGACGTAGTTGCTAGTTCGTGCCATCTCTTTTTATTGTTAGCCTATTTCATATAGTAGAATTCGAAGTTTGCCATTTCATGGAAATGCCTTCATTATCGACTTTATCGTTAATAAATTAAGTGAAGTTGAAGTTATTGGAAGTCATTAATCTATTTTAAATGAAGTTGTGTTTAAAGGGGGTGTTGTTCATAGTTGAGTTACTTTCCGTTCATTTTGTTGTTATTGAGATTCTATACACATTGTGTTTGAGCCGTGGGCTATTTTTTGTGGAAATATTGATATTGTTGGTTCTTTTGGAAAGGTTGTGGCCTATGGGCACTTGTGAAACGAGTTGATATGCCGTATTGTTGTGAAGTTTTCACATGTGAATTGTTGTGTGGAATGGTTGTTGTTGCGGAGCATAAGGGTAAAATTTCACTGTTGTTATGCGGGGCATAAGGGTGGTGTCACGACCCCAATTTCCCACCTTAGGATGTCGTGATGGCATCTATTCTCTAAGTCTAGGTAAGCCTAACACATGTTGATTTAATAACAGAATTGAACTATTTAATCATTTATCATAGCCACAAGCGGCCAATAGTTATACATTTCCCAAAACCGGTAGTACGGAGTCATAAGCACTACTAAACAACACTAGATTTTCTACACAAAATACTATTTTGAATTACAATTTAACACAACAACATAATCAGAATACCTAGATCTGCACAAAAAAGTGCAGAAGCGTAGCATGATTACACCATAACGGTACCGAGTAAGTATCAAGCCTAACCTCGGTAGAGTAGTGACGAGGTCAGGTCAAGACACCTACTAGACATAGAAACCTGTTCAAGATATACATAAGCTAACAAGGGAAAGAACATCAATGTAAGACCAACGACGGAAAAATTATTGATTTACAATAATGAATTAATAGAAACATAAATGGCAGTAAGTAGTAAACGAGAAATAAACAAATAACATAATTAGAACACTGATGAGATGTAAATGAACTCAAATAAGGGGGAAAAATGGATGACAACTCAAATAATCAAACCGCTCCCAATGCATGGACTTACAACAAGAATTACCCCAAGGCACCTCACCTCATAAACCACAAGTCATGAACCAGAATTCCCAAATCTTATACATATGGCACTTCGTGCCCACAATAACAATCACCTTCACATGGCAAAGCCCACGTGCTACTATTACTTTGCAACCGTAATAAAATTAATTTAGATGAACGAAAGATATATTTAAATACCATAAAACATAATAACAATCTTAAATAAAGTAAGGTGTCAAATAAAATAATTAGTTTATTTTAGAAATCAGGTAAAGTAAAATAATATACAATTTGTACAAAACAGAGTATAAGATGGGTTTAGTTTAGAAATCAATAAAATTGAGTAAAAGTTTTATTTAAAAAAAAAAACAAAACATAAGTTAAATTAACAAATTAAATATAGAGTTTTTTTAAGGAAAAACATGATAATAATTTTAAGTAAGGTAAACATCTAACAGGGTGATGAGTATAATTTGAGAACCCAATTATAGTGAAAGTGCAATAACCATTTAGAATAATAAGGCACTGAGTGAGATAATGAGTTCTATCTTAAGAGGACATAGAATAAAGCATGTTAATATTCTTTTATATAAACCATTATGTTAACAACAACTCAACAGAATATGATATATTGACTCCACGCAATTAAATTCACATTAACAATCAATTTACCAAGTTATAACAGAGACACAGATTGGCATGTTAGAGCAACACAACAAATCACGTAGAATGCATGACTCACACAAGAAATCACAATCATTCCAACACCAAGATAACAACGAATAACCAAAAACAATCAAAATGTGAATGAATGACTGATGGAAGAACAATGACCGTTCAAATCAACAAGTTGTTCCAACATAGAATGTACAATGAAAATTACAACCGAGGTACCGCCTCGTATTCACATTTCACAATTTGAATCACAATACTTCCTTATATTACCGCGTAAGCCTTACATTTAGTTTTTAAAATCATTTTTACGCGAAATAGCTACATGCGTTTTAGCCCACCTTATCTCACCGCGTAGCTTCAAGTACTTGCCCTACTAGCAAAACGCATATCAAGCCCACCTTATCTCACCGCATGCATATCAACCCCTAGCCTTATTACACCGCATGCGTATAAATATCACAACACAATCACAACTCGCACCACAAGTGCCCATATGCCACAACTTACCACAAAGTCAACAACATCAATATTTCCGCAAAATATAGCCCATGGTTCAACCGCAATGTGTACAAGAATTTAAATAATAAAAAATATGAATGAGATTGCTCAACAAGGAAAGGTATCTCAACAATTAACAACTTCACCTCAATGTGATAACGACTATTACAACTTCAACATCAATAACTCAACGAGATGATATTCCACAAAATAACAACTTCAATTAAAAGTGATTCAACAAGTTAGGTAGAACAAGTGCTAACAACGTCAAATAGAGCATGTAAGAGTAGATTAACAATGAGAGATATAAAATGTTATGACAATTCAATTAAAGGCATGGAATGAGTCTATATAATCTAAACTGGTCAAATATCACATATAGCCCGTGTACCCACTCGTCACCTTACGTATATGGCTTTTACATAACATAAATAGCACAATCAACCCACATCCTAAGGGGTAGTTTCCCCCACACAAAGTTAGGGATAATACTTACCTCAACTAGGCCAACTCAACCCTCCAAAATAGCTTTCCCCCTAAATTTCGCCTCCACACGATTCAAATCTAACCAAAAATGACTTAATAACATCAAACAATGCAATAGAAACCAATTACAATAAATAAATCTATCATCTTTACATTTTCCCCAAAAAAATAACAAAAGTCAACATAGGGCCCGCCTTGGATTCTGAATCCAAGCTTATCCGAGCGAAGCCCAAACCAATACAAGCTCACACGAATGAAAACTGACTCAATCGGAGTCCCGGCCCACAACTCAACCAATTCTCCAAAATATCGCTCTTGGGTATTCATAACCCAAGAGTCCAACCCACACTAGTTGGGTACCATAACTCCCGAAATAATCCTCCAAAACTCGCCAAATTCGAGTATGTTGTTCTGCGAATATAGGAGAACAAAACAACAAAAGGAATCGGAAAATAAATGCATCTAACTCATTTTTAATTTTTTAAAATTTAGGACATAACCCTAGGTCTTGATTTAAAGAATTAAATGGGTTTTCAATTAAAATCATGTATTAAAGCTTAAACCAATGGAATGAATCAAGGAAAAATACTTATTTTAGGGTTTAAATATTACCCCATAGAAGAAACTTGAAGAACATCCTTGAATTCTCCCAATCCCAAACATTCAAGATGAGACAAACTTCAACAACATTAATAGCCAAAAATGCCTAGTTGTTTTGCCTCGTTTCTTGTGTCAAATAATCCTGAAACCTCCAATGTATTCCTCATGAAATTTCAGTCAAGTTAGGCTTTTGAATCACTCCAGTTGACCTTATAATAAAGGAGATGTGTTGGTTTCAATATTTGGAAATAGTGCAGATTCTTAATTACGAATTTAGTAGCAATTTTGTAATTAATCTGAAAAAATCTAGCAACCCAATTCTTAGTAAAATGACCATAAATTTCTCATACGATGTTGAAACTTGATGATTTTAGTTGCTATGGTTTCAAAATTACGATACGAATATAATGATTTAGTCGAAACACAAATCAAAGGCCGTTTTCTAAATATGACAACCTTTATGCTCAAATCGACGTCAAAACCGAAAACAATCACCATACAACCCAAACTTATCCAAAATGCATCGAAATTTAATAAAACTTTGTGGACATGTCCAAAATAATCATAAAAACTTATTGGAATAATTAAAACCCGATTCCGAGTCCGTTTACCCAAAAGTCAAGCCTCGTTCAACACCTCCAACCTAAAGTTTCTAAAATAGAATCATTCTTCCGAATTAATCCTGAACTGCTTGAAAACCGAAACCAGACATACACACAAGTAATAATACATAATATGAAGCTACTCAAAGTCTCAAACCATTGAATGGAACGCTAAAGCTCAAAACGACTGGTCGGGTCGTTACAGGTGGCAGCTCACTTTATTGATTGTGCGGAGTGACACATGTGGCTATTGTATTATTGGCCGGGCAGAGCGACAAGGGTGGCTATTATGCGAAGTGATACAGATGTCTATCATAGTGATACGGGTGGCTAATGAAATTGTCAAATCGGAGTGATATGGGTGGCTACAATAGAGATAAGTATGGCAATGTCAGGGATGATGTGTGATGGCCTAGGGGCATTATGTTGACGATATTCATGTGATAGTGTGATTCTCCTTGTGTGTGTCATACACCTTATGTGACTTGTTGTGTTTCTTTAAATGAGCTACTTGATGTCTTTGATATTACTAGTTGACTTGGGTTGTACTAGTACACTCGCACAAGCATACACCGTAGCATGCCACTTATACTAGTTCGGGAGTATGAAACTTAACATTTATTGATCATGCCCATGTATTCTTGTATTATCTGCTTTCATTTTGATATTGAGCTTGTGACCATGCCAGAAGGATTGTGATAGTGACCCGGTCACCATGTTGTGCGGATTGTGATTGTGAGCCTGTGATCAGAACGGGCGGATTGGGATATTGGCATGTGAGTTGTCCGTGCGGTTGTGATTAGTCATGTGGGCACAAGGTTCCGTGAGCATATGATTTGTTGTTTGAGACTCGTGACTTATGATTATGAGATTAGGTGTCTCAGAGTAATCTCGTTTCGAAACTTGTGTTAGAACGACTAGATTTTGTCACGACCCAAACCGGTACCTTACTCAATCGAGTACCAACATAACGTATCTTTCTTATTACATCATCATAGGTAAGTGGGCCAGAAGGGATGCCATGAGATAAACAGAGTAAACATGAGAGAATTTCCCGGCATAGAGCGACCCAACCTGATATAAAAACTCATACACGTAGCATACAGGCCTATAAGGCCAACATGATCATTTATAAACTCAAAACATAGGCCGACAAGGCCATACAATATCCGTATACATGACATCTGTCTACAAGCCTCTAAGAATACATAATTATCATAAAGGTTGGGACAGAGCCCCGCCATACTAATCAATACATGTCCTAATGATACTGACCAAATAGCAACTCCGGAGCAAATGGAGCGCACCAACATCTTCCGCTGAGCTGATAGCCTACTTGGAGGGCTCTCAACCTGTCTATTGGGAGTTGGGGGCATAAAACGCAGCATCCCCAGGCAAAGGGATGTCAGTACAAATAATGTACCGAGTATGTAAGGATTGAAAATAAGTAAACAATAGACATAAAAAAAAAATATGGAGTAAAAGACTCGACATGTATGTCTGAATAACCTTGTGAATCATTAATATTTACAATGTGATGCATTTGAGAGAAATATCATACCATTCTTAGTTATATGCGTTCATAACGTCATCAAGCCTCTGAGGGCATCCCGTCATATCATCTCAGCCACTGTGGGCAAATCATCAATGTATACTAGCTGATCGGGTGGTGGTGCGTATATAACACCATAACCTTTTTCCCATATCCCATATACATATAATATACGCATATATATAGCCATCTGGTCATGGGTCAATGTACATGTATAAATGCATGAAATACATAAGAATTACGTTAATAAGATTTCTTGGATTATCATAAAATCAATATGCCTTTCGGATAAACTTTATCAAATACGTATTTTTCTAAGACACATGAACAGAAGATATAATAATAATTCACATGGGGAATCAATAACATAGACACCCCTAATACTTCTATGAATAGAGTCGTTTATTAAAATTGTGCGTTTACTCGTTTCGGTTGTATCGTATGGATCATGCCAAAAAGAAAGAAGGGATAGCCTTAACATACATGAACTGATTCTCTTAGAATTTGGTATGGAATTATTTTGCTTTCTTACTTACTCACGATCAGCCCACTCTTCTTGCACAAGAGATTCCATTTGATTTGTAAGGCACACATGAGTTTATATTAAGAAACTCACGTTCAAGCCTTTAGAAACCATAGTGAATTCATATTGAAGAACCTACGTTACCAAGTTAGAGAGCCTTCTAAGTATGTTGAAATTAGAAGATCTTTATGTTACTTAGAATGTCTCTTAAGTTGGAGATGCTTTGTATATGGATGTGGGCCCCACTTTATGTGGCGGCTTAACCACATTCCTTTACTTTGCCACCTTTTCTAATGACTTAAGAGTCATTGATCTTGGGGAGGCTTGCTGCCACGTGAGGCTCTTATATTATCCAAAGATTTTAATTAATCTCCCACTAAAAATCATTAATTATCCAATTATCCACATAATTAAGAATTATCTCAACTTATTTAAAATACTACTCACTTTTAACATACCTTATATACCTTAATATCATGGTCATGTGGTACCTTGTATGGCAATAGTCCATAAATACCAGGTATCATAGCTCGGACCGTATTTTACCCCAAAATGTCAAACTTTGACGAAAATTCATTTTCTTCGATTTGTTTACCCTCTCACCTTCACGAATTTACTTATCACTTGTTTGAAATAGCATAATGCTTACAATCTCAAAATAATCTTATTCCTGAACTTACATCGATTAATTTACGACGAAACTTTAACGCACGAAAATGCGAGATGTAACATCTCATTGCCGAGCTTCCATCAATTTATTTATGGCGTACTTCCACGTACGAAAACATGGGGTATAACATCGTTCCCCCCTTTGGAACATTCGTCCTTGAATGTTGACTGATTCACGTATCATTTTCATAACTTATGTCTTCCGAATACTTTAATATTCACCTTGCCATTTAGGCAACTGTTCTTTGAATAAATCCAAAGGCCAGGGCATTCCTCCCTTTAAGCCTCTTTCTCACACCATGACTTGTGGTCGGAATCCTTCCCATCTCGTAACTGTTGCTACCTTCTATCATGCAGCTTGTACAACTCTGACCTTGTAAGTGTGCTTATACGACTCTTCTCTCTTTTTTGTTTCCTCCAGTTTTTAGCCAATCTCTAGACCTCACTTTGTAAACATATACAGAGCTTGACAAGATGTCCCTCTGGGCATCTATAGGTATACTGAAGTTTTTCGTTCGGTACTTTGTTGAAATTATGAACATTGCTATATCTTATTTCATAGACCCGGTTATCCATCCATATGACTTTACTGCATTTAGGTAGGTCATACCATAACTCTTACTTCGATTTATCGTTGCTGAGGTCTGCTACCAAACTCCAGGTTACTCTCGTTGCTTAACCTATATGTATAAGTCTATGTCCTTTAATGCTTCCTCATTACTGTTCATCTTAAGAATGATGACCTAATCTCATCTCATACTTTATAACTTTTATCCATCCATTGTTGATTCATATTAATGTTGATCTTTATGTAACACATCCGCTCGGGCTCACGTCTCATCGGAGAACATCTGGAGTAATTTCCATAATCGTATTTCATAGTATCCCGATGCGATTCACCTTATGGGGGGTATCCTAATCCTGTGCCGTCCATGCAAAATTGTTTTTTTCTTCAAATCCTTATTCAATCGAAGACCCAAACGTCATCCTTTATCTATCACAATTACATCCGCATTCTACTACGAGGGCAACATTCCATCTCTTCTAAATGCTATTAGTCTTTAGACTCCTTTGAGTTCATTCAGACTATACTGAACTTTCTATAACTTAGAGAAACCATCAGCTTTCTTGTTTTCACGGGCTTAATCCCGAGGACTTATCCATTCTCGTTACCTTCTCACTCACCCTTTCTTATCCTTTCTCCTGTCTTCCTAAAACCTTGTCACTCTACCATACTTTATCTTGTGATTTATACATATCCATTTATACTACTCGCAACCTTCCTTCAACTTGCTTGCACCAGAGATTTCCTTATGTTATTCTGGAAAATCAAGTGAGACATCACATCGTCTCTAACTCTTCTCTACTCTCTTAAGTAGACCTCTCAGTACCTAGAAACCATAGGCTGGAAGATATGCCACTGATAATGCCACTATCATTCCTGGATACTGAATCCCAGCACTTCTAGCCTTCTATGTGAAGTATGGACCATTCACAACCTTCTGCACTTGAGTATCTCGTACGTTTTTCACCTTTACCTTACTTACCTTAAAATGTCATCTCATATTCTTCTATCTCTTTCATGACTTCCCTTCCATATAGGTATAATTCACATCCACAACTTGATCCTCTATTATAATACTTACACCTTTGGTGCATACACAACCCGGTGGGAGCTTCATACTGACTTCTTATGAGGCTGGTACTCTTCTAACAGGCTTTCTCATAGATCCGTTATAAAATATGGCTATTGTACTATCTCTCTTGTACCTTTGATATTAAGAATGATCCTACAATGTTCTCAATCACGAGGTCTATAATTTTCTGGGTCCAATAATCAGACTCCTGATTTACTTAGTTGATGTAACTCTTTAGTTTCCTCTTCCCTCTGATCAACCTTTATGTAGGATTAAGCTATCTTCGATCTACGGCTCATGGTATTGGTTATTACTTTAGCCTTTCATGGATGCTATGGAATATTCATGATACAATCTTCTAACAATTCAATCCTTTGTCTATGACCTGGACTCAATTATTTCTTTTAACTTATACCGGAGTCTTCTAAGGCTGTATGATTGTCAACATATATGCTGAATGGAAAATACTCCGAACTCTTAAGTGCGTTCATAACGTAACTCACTCCAGATCATTGATCAAACAATTCCTTTTGTTCCTTCTCAGCTTTCTTTAAACATAAGCTATTACCTTTGCTGGTCTTTTTGCCCCCTTGTTGCGTGCATACTTAGCTTATCTTAGGTTCCACGCTTGCATGAGTTTTCGTGCAACTCATATGATCTAGAATATTACTTTTGATTTTACTTACCGTTCATTAGCCACAGTAGGTGCCACTTTCTTATGGAGTGCATACAATGTTGTAGTGAGACTGTTGTTACAAGACCATTTTCTCTTTAGGTCACGATGCTTAGGTTGAAGCCTTCTTCCTTTTTTCCTCAGCTAGTCTTTCATTGTAGTACTTAGGGAGGACCCTCTGACTCTTGTAAAGCTGCGAGCTTATTACATCGAATACTCGACGGAATTTTTGATGTTCTTCCTCGCCTCTAATTATCCGTAGTTACTTACCTCCACACTCATGTGCTCGTACGGTTGCTTCTGAACTGAAGTTTTGACGGTCTTCCCAGTGCGACTCTCTTTTATTTCCGTAACACTCATACGGTACCTTTAACTACCCCAATTCCTATCTGAATATTTCTCAAGTATTAAAATGTCATAACTGCGAGGCTGAATTCACTATATTGAGTCTTAGTATGTTCATCTTACATGATTTGCTGATTTGTCTGTAACCTCTTGTCTAGCCATAACTAGGCTATTCATGAATAAACTACTAAATATTGTTGGCCCATTCTCATATCAATATTCCGCGTGATCTTTCTTGGGTTATTTCCTTTGTCTTAACTTACCTCTTGCACTGGCTCCTTATTTATCAATAACATATCGGGAAGGAACCCTTACTCCCTTTCCTTGATATCGTGCTTGCATAATGTTCTGGAATCATATCATTTCTGTAGGATTTGAATAAATGCAATCTCATCCCTTTCTCATTTTATTTTCGCATTCTTCCTTTACCATTCCATAGTTACTAGAACCACTTAATTCTGACTTAACGCCACATTACTCCATATTCCCCCCTTTAGGGGAGTACTAAGATTTAGTGCTACGATGATCTACGTATAGATGTTTTACCTCTTCATCTTTGGCATCTTTTCACATCATTGATGGCCCTTACTCGCCTTGCGGTAATCCTTCTGTATCAAGGATAACAAAAATTCCTTACTCGCGAGGGTGACACTTAGTATAACTGGAACATACAGTCCCTTAAGATTAACTTTGCTCACATTGCTTGCGTTAGGGAAGCGTCTTCCTAAATGACCTTTCTCATGAATCTTCTTCTGTCGTCCATTCTATTATCGCCGAAACGCAAATATGAAATTCTCATGATGCCGACCATTATCAAATTACTCAGTCCCTAATTAATGTTTAGTTTATCTTGTGCACCAATCCATACTGATTTCTATTACTCTTGGGTCTAACTTTTCCTTCTGGTAATCACGTTAGAATCACGAACTTATTTCTCGAAATGAGGATATGACTTTATGGCCTATACTCTTTTGTTGTCTCAAGGCATGTCACCTCTTGTCTTTTCCTTCAATTGACTATAGACTCTGTAATACTGTAATATTTTTGATCTACCGATGTCATCCATGTATTACATCTTACTCATAATTCTTCATTAACTCTCTTCTTATTTCCCGCTAATATTTATGTCTATCACTTTATTCTGAAAACTCGAACAAGACATTCTTTTGCTTTTAGATCCATTTTGCTCCATCCAGTGGCTCTTCGGGTTGCTTAAAGTTCTCACTTTACTAGGGACGCGAGTCAAACTAAGGTAATATTTATCCCTTCCAGGCTTTCAGTGCCTATCTCTGAATTTATTTTTTGATCATGCTAGTATTCAAATCTAATTGTAATATTCTAGAGTGCACCATCTGGGTGTCTCACAAGGAGATCTATTAGCACCTTTGTAATATCCTTCGGAAATATCAACTAACACAAACAGTCCATTCACCATTTTGGGTTACTCTAACCCCAGCCGGATCCTGATATCCCGTCATTTTCTTAAACTACACTTGTTAGCCCCCAATAGGGCATAACTGAGATAGGTGTGGCCGATTGTACATACCTTTGTTACTGTTAAAGGTAACTCAGAATGCTTATATTTCTTGACCTGAATTATAAATACTGTTAATCTTCATTAATTGGGTACCCCGTACCCTTCTTCACCTTGCTTCTTTTACTTGCTGAAACTTGTGTCTACCTTCCGATTCTCTTATTTTTTTTTACCGTAAGAGTGGATAAATATTCTTGCCTTAAAGCTCCTTATCAAGAACCTTACATATTTTAGTACACGCATGATCTGTTGAAGACCTCACATTTACTCATCATAAGAATCATGCAAAATAGAATTCCTCTGACTCAACTCTTCCGTAGCTATATCTCTTATCAATCATCTTTCTAGATGTAGACATCATTGTATTATGAATAAGATAGAGTTTAGGAAATTGAGTTCTTGCAACTGAGCTCTAGCACATGATCTAGAGTAAAAAGAAAGAATGACAGTCCTAAATGCCTGGTAGCCACATGCTTATAAGTGTGGTGTACAACACACCCATAAACAAGACTCTACTAGAGACGGCTCATAGACTCCCTAGGACATAACTGCTCTGATACCACTTTTGTCACAACCTAAACCGATGGGCCGCGACGGGCACCCCGTACCTTACTCAATCGAGTACCAACATAACGTATCTTTCTTATTACATCATCATAGGTAAGTGGGCCAGAAGGGACGTCATGAGATAAACAAAGTAAGCATGAGGGAATTTCCCGACATAAAATGACCCAACCTGATATAAAAACTCATACACGTGACATACGGGCCTATAAGGCCATTATGATCATTTATAAACTCAAAACATAGGCCGACAAGGCCATACAAAATCCGTACATATGACATCTGTCTACAAGCCTCTAAGAACACATAATTGTCATAAAGGTCAGGACAGAGCTCCGCCATACCAATCAATACATCTCTTAATGATACTGACCAAATAGCAACTCCGGAGCAAATAGAGCGCACCAACATCTTCCGTTGAGCTGATAGCCTACTTGGAGGGCTCTCAACCTATTTATTGGGACCTGCGGGCATAAAATACAGCATCCCCAGAAAAAGAGTTGTCAGTACAAATAATGTACCGAGTATGTAAGGAATGAAAATCAGTAAATAATAGACATGAAAAAAACATGGAGTACAAGACTCGACATGTATGTCTGAATAACCTTGTGAATCATTAATATTTACAATGTCATGCATATGCATAGAAATATCATACCATGCTTAGGTATATGCGTTCATAACGTCATCAAGCCTCTGAGGGCATTCCATCATATCATTTCGGCCACTGTGGGCAAATCGTCAATGTATACCAGCTGATTAGGAGGTGGTGCGTATATAACGTCATAACCTTTTCCCATATCCCATATACATATAATATATGCATATATAACTCCATCTGGTCATGGGTCAATATACATGTATAAATGCATAAAATGCATAAGAATTACGTTAATAAGATTTCTTGGATTGTCATAAAATCAATATGCCTTTCGGATAAACTTTATGAAATACGTATTTTTCTGAAACCCATGAACAGAAGATATAATAATAATTCACATGGGGAATCAATAACATAGATATCCATAATACTTCTATGAATAGAGTCATTTATAAAAATTGTGTGTTTACTCGTTTCGATCAGCCCACTCTTCTTGCACACGAGATTCCATTTGATTTGTAAGGAGCACATGAGTTTATATTAAGAAACTCACGTTCAAGCCTTTAGAAACCATAGTGAATTCATATTGAAGAACTCACGTTACCAAGTTAGAGAGCCTTCTAAGTACGTTGAAATTGGAAGAACTTTATCTTACTTAGAATGTCTCTTAAGTTGGAGATGCTTTGTATATGGATGTGGGGCCCACTTTATGTGGTGGCTTAACCACATTCCTTTACTTTGCAACCTTTCCTAATGACTTAAGAGTCATTGATCTTGGGGAGGTTTGCTTCCACGTGAGGCTCGTAAATTATCCAAAGATTTTAATTAATCTCCCACTAAAAATTATTAATTATCCAATTATCTACATAATTAAGAATTATCTCAACTTACTTAAAATACTACTCACTTTTAACATACCTTATACACCTTACTATCATGGTCATGTAGTACTTTGTATGGCACTAGTCTATAAATACCAGGTATTATAACTCGGACCGTATTTTACCCCAAAATGTCAAACTTCGATAAAAAATTATTTTCTTCGATTTGCTTACCCTCTCACCTTTACAAATTTACTTATCATTTGTTTGATATAGCATAATGCTTACAATCTCAAAATAATCTTATTTCCGAACTTACGTCGATTAACTTACGATGAAACTTTAACGTACGAAAATGCGGGATGACATCTCATTGCCGAGCTTCCATCAATTTATTTATGGCGTACTTTCACGTACGAAAACATGGGGTGTAACAGATTAATTGGTTGTTATTTGTTTTCCTTATTTGGTATCAATGGGACTTTCACGGTATTCTTATTACTTTACTATTTATATCACATATTGATTCTTTTTGCCATTTACTAATCTTTGCTTTCATTATTAGATTTATACTTCTATACTGCACAAGTTATTTTGACTAGTAGGTGTCTTGACTTGTACTTCCTCACTACTTCATCGAGGTTATTCTTGACACTTATTGGGTACCGATTGTGGTGTACTTATACTACACTTTTGCACATTTTTGTGTACATCCAGGTATTGGAGATATTGAAATCAGGCAGAGTTAGCTTATTGATCGCGACGATTCAAGGTAGAGTTGTTTGATCTTCGCAGTCCCTTGGAGTCCTTTCCTTTCATTGTACTGTAAGCTTGGTATTTGAATAGTATTGTATTTCGATCTTTGAGATCTTTCCATGTATTCTTCTAGAGTTCGTGACTTTGTATTACCTAGTCTTGGGAAGGTGTTATGATTGTTGTTGCGTAGGATTATTTCGCTTTTGTTTCGGTATTCATATTAATCTCTGTTTTTAAATTATCATTGTTAAACAATCTTAATTGTTGTAAGTAATCGGCTTACCTAGTCTTAGAGACTAGGTGCCATCACGATGCCTAAGGTAGGAATTTGTGTCGTGACAGATTTGCTCGGCCTTATTACGTTCGCTGAAACACTAGGGTTTGAAGTACCACTACACCCGTATGTAATCCGTTCTATCCTGGGAGAAAATAATTCACAACCTCTGGTACTAGGAGGGGATTAAGTTTCTTAAGGAAACACTGTGAATTCAGTAGTCTCGTATTTATTTTTGCCTCCTCTACATTTCTGTTTTAACGTTGTTTTTCTTCTCCAAATTTATTTTACGAATAGAAATTACTAACAAGCTTAAGGAACTTGAATAAATAGTGGAAAATTCCGAGGTCATTAGAAAAATATAAGTGTCATGTATGATTTTCTCCACCTTATTGCGTTCGCTAAAACACTGGGTTTGAATTACCGCTATGCCAGTGTGTAATCTGTTCTATCCTGGGAGAAAATAATCTAAAACCTTGGGTACTAGGAGGGGATTAAGTTCCTTAAGGAAACACTGAGAATTCATGTGATGACCCGATAGGTCATTTTGAGTTTTATCCTTTATTTTCGTATTTCGAGACCTCAATTAGCTCAATTTAGTGATTCTCGATTTGCGTGCACATTTTGTGAATTTTGAAGAAAATATAAATGTTTGTCTTAAAATAATTTGAGTTGACTACGATCAACATTGTTTTGTAAACGGACCCAAATAAGTATTTTTACAGTCCGTATCATGATTTTTGGACTTGGACGTATGCCCAGAATTGAATTCGAAAGTCCTTAACTTGATTTAACATGATTTGTAGAGAACAAGTAATTTGATGGTTTAAAGAATTCCTAAGTGTGACTGTAGGTTGACTTTGTAGCTATCGGGTTCGGATTTCGGTTCTGGGAGTTAGTATAGGTTCCTATTACTGTTTATGACTTGTCTGAAATTTTTTGTTTAAAACGGAGTTGATTTGACATGATTCAGACGCTCGGTTGTAAATTTGAAAGTTCTTAAGTTACATTGAAAATTTCATACATTTTGATGTTCGATTCGTAGTTCTAGGTGTTATTTTGGTGTTTTGATCACATGAGCGAGTTCGTACGATGTTATTACACTTGTGTGCATGTTCGGTTTTGAGCCCGAAGGGCTCGGGTGAGTTTCAGATAGGCTGCAAATCCTTTTAGACTTAGAAGTTGCTGGTTTCAGCTATCCTCTGGTGTCTGGTACTCTGTGATTTGCGATTGCGAAGCTACTCTCGCGATCGCAAAGGGGAAATGGGGCTGGCGAGGAATTTCATCTACGCAAATACAGGGACTTGGTCACGAACGCGAAGTAGTGGGGTTTTACCCTTCGCGAATACGGTCGTACCCTCGCGAACGCGATTGGTTATGGGATCTGGGGGCAGGCTGGGCAGTAACTCTATGCGAACGTGGGCTTTGACTCACAAACACGAAGGCAAGGGGAGCTTAGCCTTAGCGAACGCAAAGTGTTGATCGCGAACGCGATCGCGATGGCCATTTGGTCAGTGCTCTTCGTGAACGTGTCAGGTGCTTCGCGAACGCAAAGAACACCTGACGCCCAGGTATTTAACATTTCAAAAGTCGGGATTTTCTTCACTTTTCACCATTTTCAAGTTTGAGCTCGGCCTAGAGGCGATTTTGAAGAGCAATTTCATCCCAACTTCATAGTTTAGTAGATTTTAACTTGTTTTCTTCCATTTTCATAAACTCCCATAGATTTCTAACCTTTAATCTTGCTTTTTCATGGTAGAAATTAGGGATTTAGGTAGAAATTGGAGATTTTGAAAAATTGAGATTTTGACCTTAAATTGAGGTCGGATTTCGAAACTAATCACATAAACAGGGTCAGGGTGAATGGGTAATCGGGTTTTGGTCCGAATCTCGGGATTTCACCAAGCGAGTCCGGGGTTGACTTTTGTTGACTTTTTCCAAATAATTAAAGATTGAATCATTTTTACTCGTGGGTAGTTTCTACAATTTATTTTGAATTGTTTGATCTATATTTGATTAGATTCGATTGGTTTGGAGGCGAATTTTAGAGGAAAGGCCCTGGGTAATCTTTGAATTGATTGCGGAGTGAGGTAAGTGGTGGATCTAACCTTGACTTGAGGGAATTAGAAATATTTTAATTATGTGTTATGTGGATTATGTGAGGAAATGTCGTATATACGAGGTGACGAGTGTATATACGCCGTTAAGATATTTGTCTCCATGTTTCTCGTTATTTCATGATTTACTTATTCCATGCCTTAATTGTTACATGCTTTATTTGACTTCTATGTCGTAATTTTTGTTTGTCATTTAATTATTCTTGTATTTAATTGTTCGTCTATTCCATGACTCCATGCTTATTTATTACTTGCCATTAATTATTTTACTTGCCCACCTTGATTGTCATATGCTTTACTTGTCCTATTATATTTATAATATTTGTTTCATTCTATGATGTAGTTTCATTGCGTGAGTTGTTGAGTTTATTAGAAACGGATATACTTGTAAAGTAGAAACTTCGAATTCTTAAAAATTCTTTAATTATTATGTGGTCCCTTATTGCCCTGTACTTTTGCCCTTTTGATGTAAAAATTCTTGTAAATTGAGTTACTGGATTGTTTATGTTTACTGAAATTATTTGTGGATCGGGTTGCTGTCACGCATAGGGACACTACCAGACATATTAGTCCAAAAGCACGTGCTCGCACTATTACACCTCATATTTTTGTATGTGAAAGTACGTCATAAATAAATTGATGAAAGCTCGAAAATGAGATGTTACATCCCGCATTTTTGTACGTTAAAATTTCGTCGTAAGTTAATCGACGTAAGTTCGGGAATGAGATTATTTTGAGATTATATGTATTGTGCTACTTCAAACAATGATAAGTAAATTTGTGGAGGTGAGAGGGTAAGCAAATCAAAGAAAATAAATTTTCGTCAAAGTTTGACATGCTGGGATAAAATACGGCTCGAGCTAAAATACTCAGTATTTATGGACTAGTGCCATAATAGGTACCACATGACCACCATAGTAAGGTGTATAAGGTGTGTTAAAAGTGAGTATTATTTTAGGTAAGTTGAGATAATTTTTGATTATGTGGATAATTGGGTAATTATTGATTTTAATGGAAGATTAACAATTAATTAAGATGTTAATTGGTTGGGAATGGATGAGCTAATACGTGGCAGCCCAAAGAGGCTATGATTGTGAGTCTTAACTCACAAAGAAAGGTGGCATAATTAAGATGACTATGTGGCTTAGTCATACAAAGAGTGGGGCCCACTCTCTTTAATAAAGACTTCAACATAATTCATTAAAATACATATGATACAGTTGCACTTTGAAGAGATTTGCAATTCTATATGGATTAAAGGCAAACGGATGAAGCTTCAATATGTATTTGCAATTCTAAGGGATTTGCAACGAATTTATACTGTGTAATCGCCACGAGATTTTGCAATTCTAAAAGAGCACGGTACAATTTTTCTCAAGAATATCATATGAATTTTTCCCTACTTCGATCCGCCATTGCGTGTTTTCACAAAAGACGTGAGTTAGAGGGATTGTCAAGAGAATCGAATCAGGTATGTTAAGGCTATCCTTTCTTTCTGTTTGGCATGATCTATATGACACGAACGAAATGAGCAAACGCACAACTTCCATAAATGACTCTATTCATAGAAATACTAGGGGTGTCTATATTCTTGATTTTCTATGTGAATTAATATTATATCTTCTGTTCATGGGTCTCAGAAAAATACGTATTTGATAAAGTTTATCCGACAGGCATATTATTTTTATGACATTCCGAGAAATCTTATTAATGTATTTCTTATGCATTTCATGCATTTATACATGTACATTGACCCATGACCAGATGGAGTTATATACGCGTATATTATATGTATATGGGATATGGAAAATGGTTACGGCGTTATATATGCACCACTATCTGATCAGCTGGTATAAGTTGATGATTTGCCCACAGTGGCCGAGATAATATGATGGGATGCCCTCAGAGGCTTGATGATGTTATGAACGCATATACCTTATGTATGGTATGACATTTATACGCATATGCATGGCATTGTAACTATCGATTCACAAAGTTATTCGGACTTACATGTTGAGTCTTTTACTCCATGTTTCTCTCATGTCTATTATTTACTGATTTTCATTCCTTACATACTCGGTACATTATTTGTACTGACGTCCCTTTGCCTGGGGATGCTGCATTTCATGCCCACAGGTCCCGATAGACAGGCTGAGAGCCCTCCAAGTAGGCTACCAGCTCAACGAAAGATGTTAGTGCGCTCCATTTGCTCTGGAGTTGCTATTTGGTCAGTATCATTAGGACATGTATTGATTGGTATGGCTGGGCTCTGTCCTGACCTTAATGACAATTATGTATTTCTAGAGGCTTGTAGATATATTTCATGTGTACGGATACTTGTATGGCCTTGTCGGCCTATGTTTTGAGTTTATAAATTATCATGTTGGCCTTATAGGCCGTATGTCACGTGTATGAGTTTTTATATCAGGTTGGGTTGTTCTATGTCGGGTAATTCCCTCATGTTTACTCTATTTATCTCATGAAGCCCCTTATGGCCCACTTACCTATGATGATGCAATAAGAAAGATACGTTATGTTAGTACTCAATTGAGTAAAGTACCGGGTACCCGTCGCGGCCCATCGGTTTGGGTCATGACACATACAACCAAAATCCCCGTGCTCGAGATACAATCAAAACCCGGCCTCAAGTCCTCCAGACTAGCCCATCATCAGCACAAAGAAATCACATCTCACACCCATCCATGGAATCACAAGCCATCGATGCACAACTAATACCAAGCGCTTCCATGCGCATACGAATGCGTGGAGGGAATTAAAAGAGTTACTCTTCAAGCTGAATCAATATCGCACGATAAGAAAATAAAGATGGGAATTTTATCCCAAATGAATGTAGCCACTCGAAGATAGGTATGAATGTCATCATACCGATCCGCAAGACTCTACTAGACACTTGCTCATGACTTGTAGAACCTATGAACCTAGAACTCTGATACCATCTTGTCATGACCCAAAATCTAACTAGTCATGATGGCACCTAACCCAACCCGCTAGGTAAGCCAATTAACAACTACCCAATTCCAATGAAATTTAATAAGAAAATTAAGTAAAATAAAATATCTGCATCTTATATATTCCCCAAGGACCGGTAGTACAAATCATGAGCGTCTAAGATTTAGAATTTACAAAGTTAGTATGAAATAAAGTACATCATCTTTTTGAAATATACATGAACAGATATTTCATAAGTCTAGAGCTACCATGAACAAGAGAAAGCTATAACCGGAACACATGTACATCTTCAAATCCATCTCCCATCGAAAATAGTAACATTAACATCCAACATCTGCACGCAAGGTACAGAAGTGTAGTATGAGTACAACTGACCCCATGTACTCAATAAGTAACAAACCTAACCTTAGATTGAAAGTAGTGACGAACTGGAACAGAGGTCGGAGTCCAAAACCAATAGACAATAACAGTTCATAACAACATAATAATAATGGTACAATAAACATACTCAGATAAAAGATGCTCAACTAAGTATATCATTGAAAACCCAATTCATTTTACCGAAATTACCAAAATATGAGTAGCTTTGTAAAACTGTGATTTTTTCCAAAACATTTCAACAATAATTAATATGTTTCATTTTTTAGATACCATGAGGAAAGTATATCTCTATGCCTACATGTCACTATGCAGGTGAAATCATGAATGTCACCAAAACTAGGTAGCAGAAAGAAATGCATCTTTATGCATGTATCTCAAGTACGCATGTGAAATGCAATGTATCTCAGTGATGAACTCATGTACTCACACTCTTAGAGTACTCAATCTCACTTCCTCACACTTTCCACACATCATGCTCAATCACTCGACATGCTCAGTCACTCAGTACTGTATATGGAAAATTCAGCCCAGGGAAGATCCATCCCAAATATATATATATATATATATATATATATATATATATATATATATATATATATATATATATATATATATATATATATATCAACTGACAGTCAGTCACTCGGTACTGTATAAGGCCAAACCAACCTAGAGGAAGATCCATCTCCAAATATAAATGATTCAGAAAAGATCCATGCCCAGGGAAGATCCATCCCTCCATATAAATCAATTGCACTCACTTGGGGGTGTACAGACTCCGGAGGGGCTCCTTCAGCTCAAGCACTATAATAAGCCAGATCCAGGCATAAATCAATAAATCATGCTGCGGCGCACAACCCAATCCCATAAATATCACTCACAAACAGGCCCTCGGCCTCACTCAGACATCAAACTCTCCAGTCTCTCGGGCTCACAATGTCATGAAACTAGCCAAAAATTGATGATATGATGTATCAATAAATAGCAACAAAGACTGAAATATGATATGCAATGAATAAATATGACTGAGTACGAAACTTCAATTTAAACATATAATTCAACAACAGAAATGACCTCAGTGGGTCCCAATAATACCAACATATGACTAAGCATGAATTACAACTGAGGTATTCTAACACATAGAGTACAGTGAAAATATCCAGAGAAGATAACTACACAGTTCCATGGAATCGACTAAATCACAATGCACATGGTGCACGCCCACACACCTATCACCAAGCATGCGCATCACCTCAACATCAATCACATAACACGCAATTCAGGGTTTCATACCGTCAGCACCAAGTTTAGAAGTGTTACTTATCTCGAACAAGCCAAATCCAATACTGAGCAAGACAAACGATGCTCCAAAAATGCCTTCTCACACGTACCGACCTCCGAACGGTTCGGAACTAGCCAAAAGCAACTCAATACATCAAATAATACCAAAGGAAACAAACCCAATCGATAAAGGTCGAATCTTTAATCAAATCCCAAAAGTTCAACCTGGACTCGCACCTCAAAAAATGACAAAACTCACAAAATTCGACAACTCATTCAATTACGAGTCCAACCATACTAGTTTCACTCAAATCCGACTTCGAATCGATGTTCAAAACTCAAGACTTTGCTTTATGAAACTTTAGTCAAAACCCCCTATTTCTCTTTAAAATGCATCAACCAATTGCCAAAAATGAAGATAGATTCATGAAACAAAATCAAAACCAAGTGTAGAACACTTACCCCAATCCTTGTGATGACAATTGCTTCAAAAGTCGCCTCAATCCGAGTCCCACATATCAAAATATGATAAAAGAACCAAAACCTCATTTTTTTAATAGCATCTACCCATCAGTTTCCGCATATGCAGTCACAATGTCGCATCTGCGACCTCCGCTTCTGCGGAACATATTTCTCTTCTACGAAGAAATCCCTGAACCAGCAACCACTGCTTCTGTGATCTGGTACCTGCTTCTCCTATTGCTCTCCTGTGCACATTGATCCGCATGTGCGGCCTCGCAGGTGTGCCCAAGCACCCGCACCTGTGATCCTTATGCCCAGATCCCTCTTCACGCTTCTGTGAAGATAACCTCGCATCTGCGATGTCGCTTTAGTGACCAATTGTCCGCAGATGCGGCCACACCAGAACCGACAGCCTAGCAAGAATTCAACATGTGACGAAATGATCTGAACCTCGGCCGAAACTCCCCCCAGACCCCTCGGGACCCCATCTGAATATACCAACAAGTCCCAACACATAACACGGACATACTCGAGGCCTCAAATCACAAATAACAACATCGAAGCGACGAGACGCACCACAAATCAAACTTAAATGAACCTTGAACTTTTAACTTCCAAAACTCACGCCGAAATATATTAAATCACCCTAGAATGAACCCAAATTTTGCATACAAGTCCCAAATGACATAATGAAGCTATTCAAATTCCCAAAACCACAATCTGAATTCGATATTCACAAAGTCAACTCTCGGTTAAACTTATGAATTTTCCAAATCTTTGAATTTCCAATTTTCGCCAATTTGTGCCGAAACCTTCTAGAAATATCCAAATGCAAATACGGGCATACACAAGAGTCTTAAATCACCATCCGGACCTAATGGAACCTTCAAAACTCCAATCTGAGGTCAAATACTAAAAAGTCAAACTTGGTCAACTTTTCCAACTTAAAACTTAAACCATGAAATTCATTCTTCCAAATCGATTCCGAATAACATGAAAACTAAAACGATGATTTACATAAGTCATAATATATCACATGGAGCTACTCTTAACCGTAAACTACCAAGCGAAGTACAAATGCTCAAAACGATCGGTGGGTCGTTACAGTTACACACTGCAACGGGAATTGAAAGATAATAAATTGAAATGGTGGAATAAGGGAATATTATGATATTGATAAATGATGATATGATGATATCGGGTTGCTCGCCGCAACGGATTATATACGCGATACTTGATATTGATAAATGATGTTATGGTGTAATAAGGGAGAATTATGATACTGATAAATGATTATATAGTGGATCGGGTTACGCGCCGTAACGGATTGTATACGTGGTACTTGATATTGATAAAGGATGTTACGGTGGGACGGGGTACTAAGAGGGGATTAAGTTTCTTAAGGAAACAATATAAATTCATATAATGACCCGATAGGTCATTTTGATTTTAGCCTTTATATTCATGTTTCGAGACATCGATTATCTCAGTTTAGTGATTTTCAATTTGCGTGCATAGTCCGTGTCATTTTTCAAAAAACATTTATGTGAAAAATTGAAGAAAATGTGAATTTTAGTCATTGAAATGATTTGAGCTGATTACGGTCAATATTTTGTATAAACAGACCCAGATCAGTATTTTGACATTCTTAGTGGGTTTGTATGGTGACTTGGGACTTGGGCTTGTGCTCGGAATTGAATTAGGAAGTCCTTAACTTGATTTAACGTGATTTGTTGAGAACTAGTAATTTGAAGGTTTACAACAAATTTAAGTTTGAATGTAGGTTTACTTTGTTGTTACCGGGTTCAGATTTCAGTTTCGGGAGTTAGTATAGGTTCATTTTACTTTATGACTTGTTTACAAAATTTGGTTCAAAACAGAGTTGATTTGACATGATTCGGACGCTCGGTTGTAAATTTGAAAGTTCTTAAGTTTCATTGAAAATTTCATACATTTTGATGTTTGATTTGTAGTTCTAGGTGTTATTTTGTTGTTTTGATCGCACGAACGAGTTTGTACGATATTATTACACTTGTGTGCATATTTGGTTTGGAGACCGAGGGGCTCGAGTGAGTTTTGGATACGCTACGGACCCTTTTAGACTTAGAAGTTGTTGGTTTCAGCTATCTTCTGGTGTTTGGTACTTTGTGCTTCGCGATCGCGAAGGGGAAATGGGGATGGGGAAGAATATCTACTACGTGAACGCGAGGACTTGGTCACGAACACGAAGTAGAGGGGGGTTTACCTTCGCGAACGCTGTAGTTCCCTCATGAACGTGATGGGTTATGGGATCTGGGGGTAGGCTGGGCAGTAACTCTACGCGAATGTGGGCTTTGACTCGCCAACGCGAAGGCAAGGGGGGCTAAGCCTTCACGAACGTGAAGAGTTGATCACGATCGCGATGGCCATTTGGCCAGTGCACTTTGCGAACAAGTCAGGTGCTTCACGAATACGAAGAACATCTGACGCCCAGGTATTAAACATTTCTAAAGTCGGGATTTTCATCACTTTTCACCATTTTCAAGTTTGAGCTCGGCCTAGAGGCGATTTTGAAGACCAATTTCATCCTAACTTTATAAGTCTATATATTTTAACTTATTTTCTTCCATTTTCATAAACACCCATTGATTTCTAACCTTTAATCTATGTATTTTTATGGTAGAAATTAGGGATTTAGGTAGAAATTGGGAATTTTGAAAAATTGAGATTTAGACCTTAAATTAAGGTCAGATTTCGAAACTAATCACATAAACGGCCTCGGGTGTAAATGGGTAATCGTGTTTTGGTCCGAATCTTGGTTTTGACCAAGCGGGCCTAGGCTTGACTTTTGTTTACTTTTCCCAAAATCATTAAAAGTAAAATCTTTTTCACTCATGGGTAGTTTCTAAAGCTTATTTTGAATTGTTTGAACTATATTTGGTAAGATTCGATTGGTTTGGAGGCGAATTTTGGAGGAAAGGCCCCAGTTGATCTTTGATTGGATTGCGGAGTGAGGTAAGTGTAGGATCTAACCTTGACTTGAGGGAATTAGGAATTTTTTGAATTATGTGTTATGTGGATTATGTGAGGAAACGGCGTATATGCGAGGTGACGAGTGTATATACGCCGTTAAGATATTTGTCTCCATGTTTCTCGTTATTTCATGATTTATCTTATTTCATGCATTAATTGTTACATGCTTTATTTGACTTCTATGCCGTAATTTTTATTTGTCATTTAATTATTCTTGTATTAAATTGTTCGTCCCTTCCATGACTCCATGCTTATTTGTTACTTTCCATTCATTGTTTTACCTTCCCACCTTGATTGTCACATGCATTACTTGTCTTATTGTTTTTGTAATATTTATTGCATTATATTATGTAGTTCCATTGCATGAGTTGTTGAGTTTGTTAGACACCGATAAACTTGTAAAGTAGAAACTTCGAATTCTTAAAATTTCTTTGATTATTATGCGGTCCCTTATTGCCTTGTACTTTTGCCCTTTTGATGTGAAAATTCTTGTAAATTGAGTTATTATATTATTTATGTTTATTGAAATTATTTGTGGATCGGGTTACACGCCGCAACGAGAATTGAAAGATAATAAATTGAAATGGTGGAATAAGGGTGGAATATGATATTGATAAATGATAATATGGTGGGATCGGCTTGCTCACCGGAACGGATTGTACACGTGATACTTGATATTGATAAATGATGCTATGGTGGAATAAGGGAGGATTATGATATTGATAAATGATTATATGGTGGGATCGGGTTGCGCGTTACAACGGATTGTATACGTGGTACTTGATATTGATAAAGGATATTATAGTGGGATCGGGTTACGCGCTGCAACGGATTGTGTGTGTTATACTTGTTGTTGTTGTTGTGCTAGTTTCAACCTTTTTATGTGAGATTATGAGATTTTTTATTCTGGTTTTCTTATAGTGAGGTTTGAGTTCATTTTCATAAATTAGATGCTTTACTTTCATTTCCTATTTTCTTTCCCTATTATTATTATTATTATTATTATTACTACTACTACTACTACTGCGTACAAGCTATTGTAAGTTGCACGCTTTAGCCTCATCACTATTTCATCGAGGTTAGGCTCGGCAGTTACAGAGCACATGGGGTTGGTTGTACTCATACTACACTTTGCACTTCTTGTACAGATACCGGAGTTGGTCCCGACAGCATTCAGTGAGGTCGCCCAGATCTAGCTACTGGCGGAGACTTGAGGTATATTTGCACAGCTTTTGTAGCGCTGAACTCGCCTTCTATACCATCTTAGCTGTTTATTTTATTCATACTATTATTTCTAATACTCTAGATGCTCATGTATTCGTGACACCGGGCTTGGGATTGTAATCGGATTTCGTCGCTTATTAGTTTATCACCTTTTTTAGCAAATTATACTACTAGGCGTGCTGCCTAGTAGTTATTATATTAATAATAAAAGAAAAGAAACACAATGGAAGAGTACAAGTAAGGGGGACAAAAGCTACAGTATTGTTGCCTCTATGCCTTGGCTATATAATCATCCATGTGCGCCTCTATTGACTTATGATGCAACCTGAATAGGTTGCCGGCATAGTCTCACGAGGGAGAAAAATCTCATAGCCGAATGGATATTTTCCAAAGGCTTAGGACATAAGCAATCACATACTGCGCTAGACCTTACCTGGCAATTCCTACTGAGGCACTAATAACTTCATCTACTAACAAGAATGTAAAAAATAAGAAGTAGAGAGAACTAAGTATTTTATGATTATAATAGAGTTTATAACATACTCTATTATGATATTACATATGATTATGCTAATAAAATGGCAAACTAGAGTGATGTAAATATAAGACTCTTGCCCTTTCTTCTCCAATCTTGTGAAATCTGTAAGTTGTAACCTTTTGTTCATCATCAACCCTCTTCAAAATTAGTTTATCACCTTCAAAATTAGTTTAAAACCTTCAAAATTAGTTTATCACCTTATTTCAGACTATTCAGTTTTTTTTGTGGTAAATTGATTTGGATTGTTAAAATAAATGATCAATAATTATATCTAATGTTGTCTTGCCTAGCAAGTGAAATGTTAGGTGCCATCATAATCCCGAGGGTGGGAATTCAGGTCATGAAAAGTTGGTATCAGAGCAATAGGTTGCTTAGGTCTCACAAGTCATGAGCAAGCTTAGTAGAGTCTGGAGGATCGGTACGAAGACGTGTGTACTTATCTTCTAAAGGCTATGGAGTTTTAGGAAAAATTTCACTTCCTTCTTTCTCTATCGTAAGATTTTATTCTATCATTGATGATTGAACCATTATATTCTTGTTCTCTCACAGATAGCGAGAACACGTACATCATCTACAGCCGGGCAAGAGCTGGAGCTCCCTGTTGCAGCTACCACCAAGGGCAGAGGGCTAGGCAGAGCTCAACCTATAGCTCGAGCAGAAACACCCGCAGTGGAGCCTCAAATTGATCATGAGGAGGAGATCTTAGCTATGACCATACCAGTTAGACCAGCTTAAGTTACGAAGGTATTCATAGCCACTCCAGTTCTTCAGACGCTCTAGTCCGATTGGTGGGCCCGATGGAGAGTGTGGCCTAGACCGGTGCATTTGTGGTGGCACCAGCCGTCTCTCAGGCTCCCGCTACTCACACTCCAGAGAAGGTGTCTCCCCTATATTAGACTCGAGGAGCCCAGCCAGTTGGGGTAGTTCAACCAGTTATTGCGGCACAGGCCGGGGATAGGCCCGCTATGTCTTATGAGGCCTTGATGAAGCTAGATAAGATTACCAAGCTCTTCCATGTTCATTTCAGTAACGCTCCTTCTGAGGACCCACATGATTATTTGGACCGTTGCCACAAGGTGTTGTGTAATATGGATATTGTTGAGACCAATGGGGTCGAATTTATAGTGTTTCAAATGATCGGTTTGCCAAGAGTTGGTGGAGATATTATGTGCTGACCATACCAGCTGGTTTTCCTTCACTTACCTGGGATCCGTTTTCACAGCTATTTCTAGAGAAGCTCATTCTTTTCACTCTGAGATAGGAGTTTCACAGGAAGTTCGAGTGCCTTCAGCCGGGTGGCATGATCGTTACCCAATATGAGACTGGATTTGTGGACCTAGCTCTTCATGCCATTGTTTTTCTCCCTACTACGAGGGAGAGAGCGATGAGATTCATTGATCGACTCACTTTCAGTATCAGGCTACAAATGGCCAAGGAGACCGGAGATGATATTGCTTTTTAGAGGGCCATAGAGATTGCTAGACTGATCAAGATGGTTCGTGGTCAGGAGAGGGGGGCGGTATTAGATAAGAGGCCTCGTCATTTTGGAGGTTTCAGTGGAACCTCATCTGGAGGTAGGGGTACCTTTGGTAGAAGCTATCCTCCCAAGTCATTTTAGTAAGCACTTCAGGAATCCCACAGTGCTTCGGGTAGTCGTAGTCCTTATGTATCTACTCTTGGGCAGCTAGCCTACTATGCAACATCAGCTCCTATTAGTGTTCCTTCTATCCAGAGCTACCATAGTGGTTATCCGGCATGTTCGAGTCAGTCTTAGCTTCAGCAGCCACAACAGCCGGAGGGTGTTTTGAGTGTGGGGGTATAGGTCACATCAAGAGGTACTACCCTAGATTGTTGATCAGTATGCCACAACAGAGTTCTCGTGCCATGGTTCCAGTACTAGTTACTTCACCGCCCGCTTTGCCAGCTAGAGGCCAGGGTCAGGCTGCTAGAGGTGGAGGTTAGGCCATTAGAGGTGGAGGTCAGGCCGTTGAACCATTCTATTATTGTTCTCTCGCAGATGGAGAGAACACGCATATCATCTACAACTAGGCAAGAGTTGGAGCCCCTTGTTGTAGCTTCCACCAGGGGCAGGGGCCGGGGCAGAGGTAGAGCTCAGCCTATAGCTCGAGCAGCAACACCCGCAGTAGAGCCTCAGATTGATCATGAGGAGGAGATCCCAGTTAAGACTGTACAAGTCAGACCAGCTCAAGTTCCGAAAGGATTCATAGCCAATCCAGTGCTTTAGACGCTCTAGTCCACTTGGTGGGCCCGATGGAGAGTGTGGCCCAGACTGGTGCATTTGCAGTGGCACCAGCCATCTCTCAGGCTTGGAGAGGAGTGCATACTCTTACTACTCACACTCCGGAGCAGATGGCTCCCCTATATCAGACTCCAGTAGCCCAGCCAGTTGGGGTAGTTCAACTAGTTATTGCGGCACAGGTTGGGGATAGGCCCGCTATGTCTTATGAGGCCTTGATGAAGCTGGATAAGATTACCAAGCTCTTCCATGTTCATTTCAGTGACGCGCCTTTTGAGGACCCACATGATTACTTAGACCATTGCCACAAGGTGTTACGCAACATGGGTATTGTTGAGACCAATGGGGTAGACTTTGTAGTGTTTCAAATGACCGCTTCTGCCAAGAGTTGGTGGAGATATTATGTGTTAACCAGACCAGCTAGTTCGCCTTCACTTACCTAGGATCAGTTTTCACAGCTATTTCTAGAGAAGCTCATTCTTTTCACTTTGAGAGGAGTATCGCAGACAGTTCAATCGCCTTCAGTCGGATGGCTTAACCGTCACCTAGTATGAGACTCGATTTATGGACCTAGCTCTCCATGACATTGTTTTGCTCCCTACTGCAAGGGAGAGAGTGGGGAGATTGATTGATGGAATCACTTTCAGTATCAGTCTACAAATGGCCAAGGAGACCGGAGATGATATTTCTTTTCAGAAGGGACGTAAAGATTGCTAGACGGATCTAGATGGTTTATGGTCAGGAGAGGGGGCCCGTATTAGATAAGAGGCCTCGTCATTTTGGAGGTTTCAGTGGCCCCTCATCTGGAGGCAGGGGTACCATTGGTAAAGGCTATCCTCCCAGTCAGCACTTCAGGCATCCCATGGTGCCTCGGGTAGTCGTGGTCCTTATGTATCTCGTCTTGGGCAGCTAGCCTACTGTGCACCATCAGCTCCTATTAGTGTTCCTTCGATCCAGAGCTACCATAGTGGTTATCTGGCCCGTTCGGGGTCAGTCTTAGCTTCAGCAGCCACAACTGCTAGAGGGTGTTTTGAGTGTGGGGGTACAGGTCACATAAGGAGGTACTACCCTAGATTATTGAGCAGTATGCCACAGTAGAGTTCTTGTGCCATAGTTCCGACACCAGTTGCTTCACTACCCGCTCAGCCAGCTAGAGGCGGGGGTTAGGCGGCCAGAGGTGGATATCAGTCCATTAGAGGTGGAGGTTAGGCTGTTAGAGGTAGAGGCCAGCCAACTAGGGGTCATCCGTGAGGCATATGTCATAGTGGTGAGGCCTAGCCCCATTTTTATGCATTCCCTGCTAGGCCTGAGGCCGAGTCATCTAACGTCATTATCACAGGTATTGTTCCAGTTTGCCGTAGAGATGCTTCAGTTTTATTTGATCTGGGCTCTACTTATTCCTACGTGTCATCCTATTTTGCTTCATATCTGGTTGTGCCTCGTGATTCTATTGTTGTAGATCGTGTTTATCGCTCATGTGTGGTTTCTATCGGTAGTTTTGAGACTAGTGTAGATCTTCTACTTCTCGATATGGCAGACTTTGATGTTATTTAGGCATGGATTGGGTGTTACCTTATTATGCTATGTTAGACTGTCATGCCAAGATGGTGACCTTAGCCATGTCGGGGTTACCTCGATTAGAGTGGAGGGGGAATCTTGGTTATTCTACCAGCATGGTTATTTCTTATGTGAAGGCTCGACATATGGTCGAGAAGGGATATCTAGCAAATGTGGACTATATTCGTGATTCTAGTGCAGAGATTCCTTCCATGGATTCAGTACGAGTTGTGCGTGAGTTTTCTTAGGTGTTTCCTATAGATCTGTCGGGGATGCCACCAAATAGAGACAACGACTTCTGTATTGACTTGGCTCCTGGCACTTAGCCCATTTTTACTCCACCATAACATATGGGTCCGCCTGAGTTGAAGGAACTGAAGGAGCAGCTACAAGATTTACTTGATAAGGGATTCATTAGACCTAGTGTCTCTCCTTGGGGTGCGCCCGTGTTGTTCGTGAAGAAGAAGGATGGTTCGATGAGAATGTGCATAGATTATCGGCAGTTGAACAAAGTTACTATCAATAACAAGTATTCGTTACCAAGGATTGATGACTTATTTGATCATCTTCAGGGTGCCAAAGTGTTTTCAAAGATTGATTTGAGATCTGGCTACCACCAGTTGAAGATTAGGGGATTGGATATCCCTAAGACGGATTTCCAGACTCGATATGGGCATTATGAGTTTCTAGTGATGTCATTTGGCTTGACAAATGCCCCAACAGCATTTATGTATTTAATGAAGTGGGTATTTAATCTCTATTTGGTTTCTTTTATAATCGTATTCATTGATGATATCTTGATCTACTCCTGCAGTAGAGAGGAGCATGAGCAACTTCTTCAGATTGTACTTCTGACTATGAGAGATAGTCAGTCATATACCAAGTTTTCAAAGTATAAATTTTGGTTGGATTCGATTGCCTTTTGGGACATGTTGTATCGGTTGAGGGAATTAAAGTGGATCCTAAGAAGATTTAGACATTTCAGAACTGGCCTAGACCTACTTCAGCTACAGAGATTCAGAGTTTCCTGGGTTTGGCAGGTTATTATTGCCGGTTCGTAGAGGGGTTTTCATCCATAGCAGCCCCATTGACTAGATTAACCCAGAAGGATGCTCTATTCAGGTGGTCCAATGAGTGTGAGTTGAGCGTTCAGAAGCTCAAGACTACCTTGACTACAGCCTTAGTGATGGTGTTACCCCCAGGTTCAGGATCCTACATGGTGTATTGTGATGCATCGCGTATTGGGCTCGATGCAGTATTGATGCAGGATAGCAGGGTGATTGCATATGTGTCGCGGCAATTGAAGGTTCATGAGACAAATTGCCCTGTTCATGATGTGGACTTGGTGGCAATTCGTCATGCATTGAAGATTTGGAGGAATTACCTCTATGGCATGTCGTGTGAAGTATTCATGGATCATCGGAGTTTACAATATTTGTTCAAGCAAAAAGATCTCAACTTGAGTCAGCGGAGGTGGTTGGAGCTGTTGAATGACTATGATATCACCATTTTGTATCATCCCGGGAAGGCCACTATGGTGGCCGATGCCTTGAGTATATTCCAGATGGTGAGAGACCACTTGCATTGGATGTTCAGGCCTTGGCCAATCGGTTCGTGAGGTTAGATATTGGAGCCTAGTCGGGTTCTAGCTTGCACGATATCTCGGTCTTCTTTGTATGAGAGCATCAGAGAGCGCCAGTATGACAACCTCTATTTCTTGTCCTTAAGTCCACGGTGCGGCACGGTGTGCCAAGCAGGTTACTATTGGAGATGATGGGGTGTTGTGGATGCAGGGTCGGATTTGTGTGCCCAATAGGGATGGACTTCGTGAATTGATTCTTGAGGAGGCTCACAGTTTGCAGTATTCCATTCATCCGAGTGCCGCCAAGATGTATAAGGATTTAAGGAAGCATTATTGGTAGAGAAAAATGAAGAAGGATATAGTTGCACGTGTGGCTCAGTGTATGAATTTTCAGCAAGTAAAGTACGAGCATCAGAGGCCCGACGGTTTGCTTTAGAAACTAGAGATTCCCGAGTAAAAGTGGGAGCGTATTACCATGGATTTCATTGTTGGGCATCCACGGACTTCGAAGAAGTTTGATGCAGTATGATTCATTGTGGACAGGTTAACCAAGTCGGTACATTTCATTCCAGTACCAGTTACCTATTCTTCAGAAAGCTTGGCTAAGATCTATATCCACGAGATCGTCGACTTCACGGGGTGCCAGTGTCCATCATTCCTGATCGGGGTATGCAGTTCACATCACACTTCTAGAGGGTCGTACAGTGTGAGTTAGGCACACGAGTTTAGTTTAGTACAACATTTCACCCCCATACGGACGGACAGTCCGAGCACACCATTCAGATATTTGAGGATATACTTTGCGCCTGTGTTATGGATTTCGGGGGTTCTTAGGATCAGTTCTTTCCACTTGCGGAGTTTGCCTACAATAACAACTACCAATCGAGTATTCATATGGCTCTATATGAGGCATTATATGGGAGGCGGTGTCGTTCGCCAGTTGGTTGATTTGAGCCGGGAGAGGCTCGGTTATTGGGTACCGATTTGGTTTAGGATACCTTGGAAAAGGTCAAGATGATTCAGGATCAACTTCGCACAGCTCAGTCTAGGCAGAAGAGTTATACCGATCGGAGAGTTCGTGATGTTGCATTCATGGTTGGAGAGAGGGTTTTGCTTCGGGTTTCACCCATGAAGGGTGTGATGAGGTTCAGAAAGGAGGGCAAGTTGAGCCCTAGGCATATCAGACCCTTTTGAGATTCTTGAGAGGGTTGGTGAGGTGGCCTACAAGCTTGCATTGCCACCTAGTTTATCAGCAGTCCATCCGGTATTCCATGTGTCCATGCTCCAGAAGTATCACAGTGATCCGTCCTAGTGTTAGATATCAGCTCAGTCTAATTGGACAAGGATTTGACTTTTGAGTAGGAGCTGGTGGCAATTCTAGCCCGGTAGGTCCGAAAGTTGGGGTCTAAGAGTTATCCTTCAGTTAAAGTACAGTGGAGAGGTTAGATGATCAAGCAAGCGATGTGGGAGTCTGAGTCCAACATGCTGAGTAGATACCCACACCTTTTCACCAACCCAGGTACTTTTCTATGTCCGTTCGAGGACAAACGTTTATTTTAGAGGTGGTGAATGTGATGACCCGATAGGTCATTTTGAGTTTTAGCCTTTATTTTTGTATTCTGAGACCTCGATTAGCTCTATTTAGTGAATGTCAATTTGCGTGCGCAGTCCGTGTCTTTATACCGAAAAGTTTTATGTGAAAAATTGAAGGAAATGTGAATTATTGTCCTAAAAATGATTTGAGTTGACTACGGTCAATATTTTCTGTAAACGGACCTGGATCAGTATTTTGACGATCCCGATGGGTCCGTATCATTATTTGGGACTTGGGCGTATGCCCGGAATTGAATTCGGAAGTCCCCAACTTGATTTTACATGATTTATTCAAATGTAGTAATTTGAAGGTTTAAAGAATTCTTAAGTTTGACCGTAGGTTGACTTTGTTGCTACTGGATTTGGATTTCGGTTTCGAGACTTGGTATAGGTTGATTTTACCATTTATGACTTGTCTGCAAAATTTGGTTCAAACTAGAGTTGATTTGACATGATTCGGACACTCGGATGTAAATTTAAAAAGTTCTTAAGTTTCATTGAAAATTTCATATATTTTGATGTTCGATTCATAGTTCTAGGTGCTAATTTTGTATTTTGATTGCGCAGGCAAGTTCGTATGATGTTATTACACTTGTGTGCATGTTTGGTTTGGAGCCCAAGGGGATCAGGTGAGTTTCGGATATGTTACAGACCCTTTTGGACTTAGAAGTTGTTGATTTCAGCCATCTTCTGGTGTCTGGTACTTTGTGCATTGCAATTGTGAAGCTACTCTCGTGATCGAGAAGGGGAAATGGGGCAGGGGAGGAATTTTGTCTATGCGAACGCGTGGACTTGGTCACGAACACGAAGTAGTGTGGTGTTTTCCCTTCGCAAACGCGGTCGTTACCTCGCGAACGCAATGGGTTATGGGATCTAGGGGCAAGCTAGACAGTAACTCTACACGAATGCTGTCTTTGACTCGCGAACGCGAAGGAAAGGGGGGATAAGCCTTCGCGAACGCGATGACCATTTAGCCAGTGCTCTTCGCGAACGGGTCAGAAGCATCGCGAACGCGAAGAACACCTGACGCCTAGGTATTAAACATTTCAAAATTCAGGATTTTCTTCACTTTTTACCATTTTCAAGTTTGAGCTCGGCCTAGAGGCGATTTTGAATAGAAATTTCATCTCAACTTTATAGGTTAGTGTAACGACCCAACCGGTCATTTTGAGCATTTGCATTCCGTTCAGCTATTTGAAGTCTTGAGTAGCTTCATATGATGTATTATGACTTATGTGAATCATCAGGTTTTGGTTTTCAGGTGTTTCGGAATTGATTTGGAAAAATGATTTTCAACTAGGAAGCTTTAAGTTGGAAGAGTTGACCGAGTTTGACTTTTGTGTATTTGACCCCAGATTGGAGTTTAGATGGTTCAATTAGGTCCGGGTAGTGGTTTTTTTACTTGTGCGTATACCCAGATTTGCATTTGGGTGCTTCTAGAAGGTTTCGGCACTATTTGGAGAAAGTTGGCAATTTAAAGATTTAGAAGGTTCATAAGTTTGACCGTGAGTTAACTTTGATGATATCGGGTTCGAATTATTGTTTCGATAATTGGAGTAGCTTTGTTATGTCATTTGGGACTTGTGTGCAAAATTTGAGGTCATTCTAGATTGGTTTGATATGGTTCGGCACGACTTTTAGAAGTTGAAAGTTCAAAAATTCATAAAATTTGATTTGAGGTGCGATTTGTGATGTTGTTATGTGTGATTTGAGGCCCCGAGTAAGTCCGTGTTATATTTTAGAAGTTGTTGGTATGTTCATACGGGGTCCCGCTCGGGTGAGTGTCGGACGTGATTCAGTTCATTTTTACTTCATGTTGCATTACCTAAGGAGGGGGGGGGGGGTCTGGTGCTAGTGTTTTCGTGCGGAAGAATGGATGCAGATGCGGACAAGTGGTCGCAGAAGCGGAAAAAGGCTGGGTGAGGAAAGATCGTAGAAGAGTAATTTGGAGCTCATCTGCGGAAGCACAGAAGCGATTGTCTGGAGCGCAGAAGCGAGGACGTGCACTGGAGGGGATGATGGCTTGCACCTACGATGTCACAGAAGTGAATATGGTTCCGGAGTTGAAGAGAGGCCGGGAGTTTAGTGTAATTTTGTAGGAGCGGGTCTTTTTTCGCCGAAGCGGCAGGTGGTCCGTAAAAGCAAAATGTCTGGGCAGAAGCTTATAAATCGAGGGTTTGAACATTTTATCATATTTTGAGTTGGGAAACTCCGATTTGAGCGACTTTGGAGGTAATTTTAGCCACATGGATTGGGGTAAGTATTTTATACTTAGTTTTGATTATATTTCGTGATTCCATCCTCGTTTTTGGCATTTGATTAATGATATCAAGGGAGAAATTGGGGGTTTCTGTCTAAAATTTTATAATGTGATTTTTTGAGTTTTGAACATCGATTTGCAGTCGAATTATAGTGAAACTAGTATGGTTGAACTCGTAATTAAATGAGTTGTCGGATTTTGTGAGTTTTGTTGGGTTACGAGGTGCGAGCCCGGGTTTGACTTTTTGGTTGACTTTGTGCTTTTGATTAAAGATTCAATATTTATCGGTTGGGTTTGTTTCCTTTGGAATTATTTGATGTTCTTGAGTTGCTTTTGGCTAATTTCGAGCCGTTCGGAGGTCGGTACGTGCGGATGGCATTTCTAGAGTATTGTTTGGCGTGCTCGGTATTGGATTTGGTTTGTTCAAGGTAAGTAACATATCTAAACTTGGCTTTGAGGGTATTAAACCCTGGGAACTTTGTTATAAAAGATGTATTGAGGTGACGTACATGCTATGTGACGAGCGTGTGGGCGTGCACCAAGAAAATCATGATTCTAGATGACTATTAGACGATGACCGAACTTGTTTTGCTGTTATATCTTGTTACATCCATGTTCTCCATACTTGTTTGATTGTATGAGCCCCGGACCGTGTTAGAAATCATGTTTAGGCTATATGCTTATTCGGTTGAGACCTAATGAGGCTATTTTTATTGTTTTGAGTTATCTGCTCTAATTGTAAGGGGATGATGGCTCGCACATGCTATTGTTTTGTTACTTATTGAGTACATGGGGTCGGTTGGACTTATACTGCACTTCTGCACTTTGCGTGTATATTTTGGAGCCGATGTTGTTACATGTGGCGGGAGCTGGCATTGAAGATATACGTGCGTTTCGATTATAGCTGTCTCTTGTTCTTGGTAGCTATAGATTTATAAATCTGTTTATATACATTTCGAACAGATAATGTATTTATTTCATACCAACTTTGTAAACTCTAAATCTTAGAAACTCATGATTTGTACTACCAATCATTGGGATGTTGTATTAAAGATTGGTTATTTCATCATTTGTTTTCTTAGTAAATCTCACTTGAATTGGATTATTGTCAATTGGCTTACCAAGCGGGTTGGGTTAGGTGCCATCATGACTAGTTAGATTTTGGATCGTGATAATTAGTAGATTTTAACTTGGTTTCTTCCATTTTCATAAACACTCATTGATTTCTAACCTTTAATTTATGCTTTTTCATAGTAGAAATTAGGGATTTATGTAGAAATTGAGGATTTTGAGAAATTGGATTTAGACCTTAAATTGAGGTCGGGTTTCGAAACTAATCACATAAACGGGTTCAGGATGAATGGGTAATCGAATTTTGGTCCGAATCTCGGAATTTGACCAAGCAAGCTTGGGGTTGACTTTTGTTGACTTTTTCCAAAATCATTAAAGATTGAATCTTTTTCACTCGTAGGTAGTTTTTAAAGCTTATTTTGAATTGTTTCAACTATATTTGGTTAGATTCGATTGGTTTGAAGGCGAATTTTAGGGAAAAGGCCCCGGTAGAGCTTTGATTTAATTGCGGAGTGAGGTAAGTGTTGGATCTAAACTTGACTTGAGGGAATTAGGAATTTTTAAATTATGTTTTGTGTGGATTATGTGAGAAAATTAAGATATTTCTTTCCATGTTTCTCGTTATTTTCATGATTTATCTTATTCTATGCCTTAATTGTTACATACTTTATTTGACTTCTATGTCGTAATTTTTATTTATCATTTAATTATTCTTGTATTAAATTGTTCGTCTCCTCCATTATTCCATGCTTATTTGCTACTTGCCTTTAATTATTTTACTTGCCCACCTTGATTGTCACATGCTTTACTTGTTATATTATTTTTGTTATATTTATTGCATTCTATGATGTAGTTTTATTGCGTGAGTTATTGAGTTCGTTAGACACCAATAAACTTGTAAAGTAGAAACTTTGAATTCTTAAAGATTATTTGATTATTATGTGATCCCTTATTGCCTTGTACTTCTTCCTTTTTGATGTAGAAATTCTTGTAAATTGAGTTATTGAATTGTTTATGCTTATTGAAATTGCTTGTGGATCGGGTTGCACGCCGCAATGGGAATTGAAAGATAATAAATTGAAATGGTGGAGTAAGGGCGGATAATATTGATAAATGATGATATGGTGGGATCGGATTGCGCACTGCAACGTATTGTATACGTGATACTTGATATTGATAAATGATACTATGGTGGAAGAAGGAGGGATTATAATATTGATAAATGATTATATGGTGGGATCGGGTTGCGCGCCTCAACAGATTATATACGTGGTACTTGATATTGATAAAGGATGTTACGGAGGGATCGGGTTGTGCGGCGCAACGGATTGTGTGTGTTGTACTTATTGTTGTTGTTGTGTTAGATTCAACATTTTTATATGAGATTACCAGGTTTGTTATTCTAGGCTTTCTTATAGTGAGGTTTGAGTTCACTTTCATAAATTAACTGCTTTACCTTCATTTCCTGTTTTCTTTCCTTGTTATTATTATTATTATTATTATTATTATTATTATTATTATTATTATTATTATTATTATTATTATTATTATTATTATTACTGCGTACGGGTTATTGTAAGTGGTCCGTTTTAGCCTCGCACTACTTCGTCAAAGTTATGCTCGGCACTTACAGAGTACATGGGGTCGGTTGTACTCATACTGCACTCTGCACTTCTTGTGCAGATACTGGCATTGGTCCCGACAACGTTCAGTGAGGTCGCCCGGATCTAGCTACTGGTGGAGACATGAGGTATAGTTGCACGACGTTCGCAGCCCTAAAGTTTCCTTCTATACCATCTTAGTTGTTTATTTTGATTCAGACAATAATGTTTTTATTCAGACTATTAATTGTACTACTCTAGACGCTCATGTATCCGTGACACCAGTTCTGGGATTGTAATCGGATTTTGTCGCTTATTAGTTTATCACCTTATTTCAGACTATTCAGTTTTTTTTTTTTGTGATAAATTAATTTGGATTGTTAAAAAAAATGGTCAATAATTATATCTAACGTTGGTTTGCCTAGCAAGTGAAATATTAAGTGTTATCACGGCCCGAGGATGAGAATTCTGGATCGTGACAATTCAGTGGGCTCGGATTAATTTTTGTCTCTTCTACATTTCTGTTTTAACGTTATTTTTCTTCTCCAAAATTATTTTATGAATACAGATTACTAACAGGTCATTCACTTCCTCGCGATGTGCCTCCTGCATTCTCTTATTTGCTTCACGTCATTACCCAGGTAATCTCTTTACTTTCCTTCTTCATGTTTACTCAAGTCTTTTGTCTTCTTTTCATGCAACCATTATGTCACAATGTTCTAATCATTAAATACTCATGAGCTAATAATTGTAGGGTATAAAATACACTACAAAATATTTATTTCATCTTTTAAGTACTTACATTATCCATTAACACTCAAATAAGTGCACATCTCCCTAATCAAGGTAAGTTGAGCATATTCAATACAAAGGCGGTAAAAGTTTGTGTAAAGTACTATCGAAATATATGTAAATAAACCCAACATCAAGTTTCTGCGAGCATTTCTATGTACGTATACCGCCACATATAATCTTTTATTGCTCTTCTTTGCCCAAAATTTAAAGGGCATCCTCACAAGTATGTGAAAAGCTTGTACAATTGAGTACTAATTTTAATTTGTAACCTCCCTCCAATTTTTTCATCTGTGAATTATTTCCTCACTTCTGCCGCAAATAGAATTCACCCACAATTTGCCAAAAGTGCACAAACGAGCTTCAAATGTTATGGCCATTCATTACGTTGTTGATGACCCGACCCTTCTCCAACATCCTCTTCTAGAAAGGTTCTATATATCTTGACTTTTCCTACTTGAATTTTATTCAAAATTTTAATGTATGAAAGAAAAAAGAAAATTTAAGGTGTAACTTCGTGAATTTGATGTCGTGGAAAATAGAGATTTTCATTGGTAAATGGATTTGTGATGTTGGGATGTTCCGTAAAATCTCTTGAAGGCAGGATGTGGATATAACTCTAATTTGCATTTAAATTGCTCATAGTGTCCTTCACTGTTTTGTAGTGTAAATTTGAAATGAAATTGATAATGCTTCTCTGGCTTCTGAGTTAGAGACCTGAATGCTTCACTCTACTATTAAGGAATTGCACCAGATTTTCTATGAGCATCTGCTTTTTGTGCATGGTTTGACTATAATCTCCTTTAACTCATTCATTTCATTCAAAACTACCATACTCTATTTCATTCTTCTTATTTGTTCTTCCTAGTTTTATGTCATTCACGATTCAAAAAAGTTTTTTGTGCCATTTTTCTTCAAAGTATCCAAGAAAGAACCAAACACATGGAGAAGAATGTTCAATTTTGTCCCTCTGACACTGAATTGATAATGCAATTGCTGAAGTTTTTGGGTATAAAAAAGCTTGAGTTACAAGCACAAGAAAGACTCCTCTTTGAATGGCCGTTGGATGATGAAAGAGTATTTCTTGGCTGGCTGACTGTCTTCTTCAGGAGTTGAAACCAAAGGAAGCAAAAGAGTTCGTAATCTGTGCAATTGAGAGGAACCCCAGATCAGAAATTAGAGGAAACAGTGTTGCGACTATTTTTTGTTGTTGTTTATAGGATCAGTCTGCAAATGATCTATCTATCAAACTGCTAATAGCTTAGGTTTCCAAAAAAAAGTTCCATTTGGAGCAATGACTGTAGGAGGCTTGAAGAAGAGTCTTTAGGGGAATGAAAACCAGAGCCGGATTCAGGATTTAAACTTTATGGGTTCAGATTCGCAATTCTACCGCATTTCATCTAATTTAATGGGTTCAAAATTTATTATTTGTATATATTTAAACATGGTAACATTCTAGCAACTAAATCACTTTTCACAACAAGCTTCAAACAAGGTCATGGTAGAGCTGTGAAACTGGACTCATGGCAGATTCGATGAAACTAAGCAGTAGTTACCCCCCAAAGTCCAATCTATCTTAACAGAAAGATGTAGCCATCCCTATAGGCATGCTTACTATGCTTTTTGACAGATCTTAATATCAAAGTAACACTTAGAACCAACTCGCATATATAACAATAATACGAACAAATCAAAATATGATCTACAAACATTCAAACAGATTTTATTTAAAGGCATGAGATTCAGCCAAAGATACTGGCAAACTATTCATTCCAAATAAACATGTGAGCAGAATGTTGTACCTGTTGTGAGCAGTACTACATTTGTCTACTACATATTTTAGTCTCTTATTAAAGGAAAACATGAAGCAAATAACAGAATTACAGAAGCAGAATAACATTAAGACACAATATAAAATCAAATGACTCAATTAGAAAAGCTAAGAAATACCAGCAGATATCAACAGCAGATATCAACAGGGTATTGTGCTAATTATTATACTAAAACCAATGAACCATAACAAGTAGGACAAAGGGCTAAGATACAAACTTCAATCTTTGACTAAAGCAAACTATCATTATATATGTCTTTACAAAAGTGCTAAATATATAATAGCATCTTAATACAATTTTTCTTACATTAAATCCTAGAGTCGTATGAATAATAGCATCTAAACAGTAACAATTGGAAAGAAAAGTGAGACAAAAGATCCATTCAGCCAAAACTTTCCAGAGGGTACGTAACCCACCTCATTCTCTCGGATGCTAATCAGTCTTTCAAAATCTTTCAATACTTGCAAATCGTCATTAAATTCAACTGTCTTTACCATCTTTTCTAAAGCATTCCTTTCTGCTTCTCTTCGTTTCTGCAACTTCAAATTCTTTGCCTCTTTAATCCTTTCTGCAACCGTTCGATCTTGCAATTTTAACTTTGCCTCTTCTTCAATCCTTTGCTTTCTCGTCGCATTGCTGCAAAGCCCCATTTCTGCTCGTACCTCGGACAACCTCCTTAACTGGTAGTGCTAGTGCCCGACCAAAATCATTATTGGAAAAATTGTCTGAATCAGCAACTTTAGTACTACAACTTAGTTTTGGTTTTTTATTGGAAGAGCACAATGCAACATCGTCTTGTTTTACTAATGTTAATCTTGAGTTTTCAAGATCCTCTTCAATTTGCGTGTACTTTGATCATCAAATCTATCAAAGTTCTTAGTGTTACTTAATTCTTCCTCAAGAGAAATCAAACCCCTTTTTTGACTAGTACCATTCTGCATTGTCCGAACCTCTGTTGCAAGGTTTGGATTCTGTTCGGAAGGCATCGATTTCTTGTCGCAACAACAACTCACGTCCTTGGTGTTTTTTCGTTTTCTACTATTCAAAATGGAATGGGTAATGGGCATATTCTGCCTTCTCATAGCCATTGGCATTGGCATAGTACTGCAGAATTCTACTGGAGTATAGTGAAAAGCAACAAAAACAGGAAAAGGCAATGGAATAGAAGATGATATAATGTGTGAATCAAAACCCTAAACGTATGCTAAACAACTAGAGATGAAGTATTATATAGAGTTGTAGGTCTTTTCCAACTAAATTTAGGAGAAGGCTTTAGGAAACCAAAACAGTGTAGGAAATGGTTAGCGTTTTTTGTTACACGCGGAGGAGCGGTTAAACTTGAAGTTCTTGGGACTAAAGTTATACGTCATTTGTTCCCTAATTTTGTTATCCCAGGAATTCCACGCGCCAAGCTGATTGATTAACATCATTACACTATAATATTTTCTTCTTTGTAGCCAAAGAACAATAATCACCAAAATAAACTATTTAGCCTACAATTTTTTTTTAAGAATGTAATTAAGTAAATAAAGACTAATTTTTGGTGAGAAAAGACAACGGTAAGTTGATTTTAGTAAAGGAAATTTTTATATAGTACAATTCATCTGTTTCAATTTACATGAGGTAGTTTTACTCGGCACGGGGTTTAAGAAAAAAAAAGACTTTTAAAACGTGTGGTCTTAAAAGTTTTAGGGATAAAAGTTTTGTGGAGCCATGATATTTGTGTGGTTATAAAAGTTTCTCATTAAGGGTAAAATGGGTAAAATGAAGAGTTTAAAATTGAATTATTTCCAAATTTATAAATGTGTCATTTATTTTGGAACGGACTAAAAAGGAGAGTACTTCATCTAATTTGAAACGGAGGGAGTAATAGTTTTAGATTAAATGCTGAAAATAAAAAATAAAAAATTCACACCCAATGGCCATGGAACTTTATTAGGTAAAGCATTAAATTTATCGTATAAATATAACATAATACAATTACCAGGTCCAAGAAAATCCATTTTCATCGAAAATAATAAATTTATAACGTTAGATTCGAAATTGAGAAAAAACTCTTATTCTAATGCCAAAGTTAAAAGAAAGGGGGCAAAACACAAAATCGACCGGTTGACAGAAACTAATTGCATTTGCTAGCAAAAAAGATAAATAAAATATGCATATTATATGTCCCCAAGCCAACACGTAGTTCCCCTACAAGCAACACGCACATAAGTCCCACCTTATAGTGTTGCATGCATATCAACCCAAGCCTTATACCGCCACATGCACGTCAATATCATATCACAATAATAATTCGCACCACAAGTACCACATATCACAACTTGCCAACAACAACAATATTAATATTTCTACAATAATAGCCCATGGCTCCACCACACGTATACAAGAATATCAACAACAACAATGGATAAAAAATACTCAATAAGATAGATGTTTCAAATATAACGAATATCGCATCAACGTATTAACGACTTTCACAACTCCAACACCAAATAATTCAACAAATGAGAAAACAATGTATAACTACGATATTAGATAAGACTAACTCATAATAAAGGAAAATAATATTCAACAATGAGTCTCAAATAATGAAAATCAACAAGTAAAGGGGATATCACGAACAATTAATTCAAACAACGAGAACTATCAATGAAGAGATAGCATGTAACAATAAAGGAGGTAACAAGTTCAACTAAAATATGGGAGTAATTTAGCAAGTAAGATGTAGAGCAAATACTAAACAAGTCAACTAAGGCATTTAAGGATAATCTAACACAATTAAGGATGATTTGACCATGAGAATTTAGGATATAATACGGCATTTCAATTAAAGCATGGAAATAGTCTAAGTAGCCTAAATAGGACCAATACTATGTACAACCCGTGTAGCCCACTCGTCACCTTGCATATACTGATTTTATTTACTACATTGGAATCAAACAATACCAATCCTAAGGAGTAGTTCCCCCACTCGAAGTTAGGCAAGACACTTATCTCAACTAGACCAATTCAACACTCGAAAATAGCTTTTCCCTTAAAATCGCATCCATGCGGCTCAAATTTAACCAAAATCGACACAATATCATCAAACAATGCTAGGGAATTCAATTGCAATAGATAAAGTTAAGATCTTTACACTTTTCCCAAAAAGTCAACAAAAGTCAACCCGGGGCTTGCCCGGTCAGAACCCGGGTCCAGTGGTAGATTTTGTCTACCCATGACCCCACAAGTTCATATATGTGATTAGTTTCAAAATCCGAGTCCAAATCAACTCTCAAAACTCAATTTCTTATTTTTTTAAAACTTGACAAAGTTTCATAAATTTCTACTTTGATTCACATGATTTTGCTGTTAAAATCTAAGATATGTTGATGGAATATATATGATTAGAAATAGATTAGAATCACTTACCCATGGTTTGTAGGTGAAACTCCCCTCTCCAAATCGTCTCCTACCGAGTCTAGGATTTTAAAATGAGAGAATGAACTAAAAAAATCTCGTCCCTCAGCTATTTGATCAGTCGCAGATATCGTAAATGCGACTTGGGGTTCGCAATTAAGAATCCCTCGCAAAATCGAAGACCCTTCCATCTGCGCTGGCATCCCAATTGCGATGAAATATTCGCAATTGCGAACTCTGAACCTCCGCAAATGCGACCGGGTCGATCACAAATGTGAACCAGCTCTTCCTCATGTACACTTCGCAAATACGAACCCAACAGACTTGGCCTACCTTCACAAATACGAACCAAGATCTCGCAAATGTGAGATCTGAGGCCTGTTTAGACAAACCAGCAAACTTTAATTCCAACACTCCGCTAAGCGTCCGAAACTCACTCGAGCTATCGGGGCTCCAAACCAAATTTTCACACAAATCTAAAAATATCATATGAACTCGCTCGCACGATCAAAACATAAAAAGAATATCTAAAATTATGAATTGAGCTCTAAAATGCATGAATTTCAAAGAAATTTTCAAGAACTTCTAGAATTACAACTAAGCGTCTGAATTCTATCAAATCAACTCCAAACGACACCTAATTTTGCAGACAAGTCCTAAATGCCATAACAGACCTATTCAAAGTCCCAAAATCAAATTCTGAGTTCGATAGCTAAAAGTCAACCTACAGTCAAACTTTTCAACTTAAAATTGCCAAATTTCGGCAAATCAACATAAATCAACCTACGGACTTTCAAAATCAATTACGGTCATACACCCAAGTCCGAAATTACGGTATGAAGCTATCAGAGTCATAAAAATACAGTTCCAAGGTTATTTTCACAAAAGTTAAAGTTTGGTCAATATTTTTAAATTAAAACTTCTAAGTCAAGAATCAAGGGTCCAAATCAACCCGTAAGCTTCCCGAAATAAAATTAATCAACCCCGCAAGTCATAAAGGCATACACACAAGGGTGAAGCAATAAAGGGGGTAACGGGGCGTAATTACACAAAACGACTGACCGGATCGTTACAACAGTCTACACATAATAATTTTTTATAACCCCTTCTTATAAAGATGAACTGTAACAATATTTGATCACAAGAACTTAACATACTTGCATTTCACAAAAGGGAACCTAATCATCCCTTCAATAAGAAAATCATCAATTGTCTTTGCTTTAGTAATAAAGCCAGCAACTAGAGGCAGATCCAGAAATTGAAGGTCGTGGGTGCTGCTATCTTTAATAAAAATCTATCACTAGCGAGATCGAATTGAGGTGTACACTCAGTCAGTCCAATCTACTTGATTCTGTTCGCTTTTACAAGATGGTTCATGAATAAACTATGTAATCAAAAATCTAAAATAAATTTGTACCTGTTTGGCTATCCCTCTCGATTCAAATTAGATTGAGTAAAATGAAAATATCGTAATAAGAAAATAAAAAAATTAAATAGGCAATTATACCCTCTTAATTCAAGCATAATGTGCTTAAATCAAAGTCACAGACAAATTGCCACATATTAATTTTATTAAAATAAACACAAGCCAAAGAAACGTTACTAAGGCTGGAAATAAACATTTGTCATCGTCAACAATAAAAACAAAAAAAATATTTCCAATACTTCGATTCACACCCCAGAACAAAATCTAATCATAAGTAGTTAGTATAAGATTTTTCTAACTATAAAATGAACACTTCAGAAAGTGTAAAAAGAAGTCAATAAACTAGCTACGATACAATATTAGCTCTAAGGAATGTTGGAAATCAAGGGAGTACGAGCGGAAAAAACATTCAGATATAACTTGAAGAAATGGAAAAGAAAAGATTCTGAGGCTATGCTACAATTTAAATAAACGAAGAAAAAATGGTTTTGTAGGGATAAAGAGAGGGAAAACAGAGAACACAACAAAATTGAGAAAAGAAGAGGGAAAATATATCCAAAAAGGTATTAGAACGAAGGAGTGGGTTGCTCTAGTGGTAAGCACCCTCCACTTTCAACCAAGAGGTTTTGAGTTCGAGTCACCCCAAGAGCAAGGTGGGGAGTTCTTGGAGAGAGGGAATCAATGGTCTATCGGAAACAGCCTCTCTACCTTAGGGTATGGATAAGGTATGCGTACAAACTACCCTCCCGAGACCCCACTAGTAAAATTTATGCGTACAACTACCCTTCCCAGACTCCACTAGTAAAATTATACTGGGTTGTTGTTGTTCTAGTATTAGAACGAAGGAAATATGTGTTATATGATAGGAAAACAAAGATGAGAAAGTAAAATAAATTAATTAAGGAAAGAAAAGAAACACTTTTAGGTGGCATCGAACCCCCAGCAATTCCCCCGGAAATATGGCGCTTTACCAAATGTACCGTGCCATAGATCCGCCCCTGCAGCAACCCCTTCTATAAATTCATCATGCAACTCCGTACGATTAGAATAATTTTTATTATATACGAAGAAGAAAACTTAAAATTTATAAGATATTTCAAATTATTTAGTTTATTTAAAGTAACTAATTATAGGTTATGTTCTTTTTGAATGTTCCTTTTTGAAATTTACTTATCATTTTGCCAACACACTTTAATTAATACATTATATTCTTTTAAATTAAAATTATTTAACACTCAAAATTTCATACTTATCCCTATTCAAAATTCTATAAGTTTCTTAAAATAAAAATTAAATGTGAATAGCTTCTTATATATTCATAAAGTCCACACATGGCTAATGATTTGTCAAATATACAAAATTCAATTTAATGTCGCAATCATTAAGTTGCAAATTTAGTATCATTATATTAATAAACTAAAACGCAACAATAAACTTAAACTTTAAACTAAGGCTTTAAACTATAAGTATTTAATACAATTCCAAAAACTTTGAAGATAATATCATTCCATTAATAAACTAAGAGGCAACAATAAACTTAACTTTATAAACTTTAAACTAAAGCTTTAAACTATATGTACTTTAAACAACAAATTGGTTTCTTCTAAGCCTGAATCGGATATTTGGCAAACCATTTTGATCTAACTTTAGTGAAGCTCTGATCTTTTTAGGCAGGGAAACAACTTCATTACAGATATTACAAGTCTTTGAATTTTCTCCCAAGTTAGCTAGCTAATCTACAACCAAATAGAGATTTTCATTGGTAAATGGTTTATAATGCTGGGATATTTCTTAAAATCTTTTAAAAGCAGAATGTGAATATAACTCGAATATGCATTTAAATTGTTCATGATAAGTAGAATTTTATTACCAATAATTGTCTTCACAATGTTGCAGGATAATCTGCCGCTTTTTTCCCAAAAGGAATAAACAAAGAAATAGAGTAGTGATGGTGAATCATTTGTATATTTTCACTGAGACTTTTATTGGACCCAATGTTTCCTTTTCTCCATGGCATTATAGTAAACAAAGAACTGTTGAAGTTGAAAATATTAATGAATAGTCACCAGCCTCTAGAGTGTTGAAGTAAGAGATGCTTTTTGTGGAATTACTGATGCTCTAAATCTTGATAAAAAGAATTATGTACCTTACTACTTGATCAATCTAGTACCTGTTGTGAGCAGTACTATATTTCATATTTGTCTACTATATATATCAATCTCTCAGAAAGGGAAACATAAAGTAAATAACAAAAGAAGAATACATTAAGATACAACATAAAATAAGATGACTCAAATAGAAAAGGTAAGAAAAACCAACAAATATCAATAATTAATACAGGGTATTATGCTAATTATCATACTAAAAGTAATGAAACATAACAAGTAGGACAAGGGGATAAGATACAAACTTCAATCTTTGATTAAAGAAAACAATATTATATATGTCTTTACAAGAGTGCTAAATATATAATAGCATCTGAATACAATTTTCCTAACATTAAATCCTAGAGACGTGTGAAAGGCTCTCTGTTCTAAACAGTAGCAATTGGAAAGAAAAGAGATACAAAAGATTCATTGAGCCAAAATTTTCCAGAGGGTACGTAATGTATATCATTCTCTCAGACGCTAATCAATCTATCCAAATCTTTCAATACTTGCAAATTGTCATTAAATTCAACTGTCTTTACCATCTTTTCTAAAGCATTCCTTTCTGCTTCTCTTCGTTTCTGCAACTTTAAATTCTTTGCCTCTTCAATCCTTTCTGCAACCGTTCGATCTTACAATTTTAACTTTGCCTCTTCTTCAATCCTGGTTTTCTCGTCGCTTTGTTGCAAAACCATGGTTCTGCCCCTAGCTCGAACAACCGTCTGTATACGGTTAAAACCGGGCCTATCCAATTTTACTATTTGACCAAGACCGGGAGTTTGCATCGAAGGATGGCTTCGTAACGGAATAGGCCATATTACGAGGATAATGTATCGAGTTCAGAACCGAGGTACCTGCCAAGATCGAGGCTAGTAGCGATCGAAACCAAACAAGACAGACATCGAGCAAGATCGAAGATAGCACAATAACAGAAAGGCAAGATATCGGTGACTAGTCGAGGATCACGACGTAAATCTTGGTGACTGGTCGAGAATCATTGCGTAAATCTCAGAACGGATCAAATCAGAAACGATTAATTAGCTAATCATGAGGTTTCCTTCTGTAATTAGAGTTATCCCATAAGTAGAACTCCACTACTATATAAAGGGAAATATTAACCATTTGTAACACACAGTTCTCACGTAAAAAAGCAATACAATTTTCTTTCCTGCTGATATGATTGTTCATCAATTTTGCTTTATTTTCAACTATTTTGGTATCAGTTAGTTCGAGGGCACCCTAGAGGGTTGAATTCCGTTTCAATACTGGTTCGCTTTATTTTATAGTTCATTTCTGTTATTAACATTTATATTTGTCTATCGGTATTAAGTGAAATTGCGTATCCTTAGAACCTCATTATAAGTTTAATTGTTATTCAATTTTAAGGGTAAACAGTTTGGCCCCCACTATGGGGCTAAGGATAATAGTGACTGATTAATACTAGTTTTGATAACACACACCGCTTTACACTTGTTCTCGTAAGAATCTTTGTTTTTAGGATAAACATGTCAAACTCGCAAGTAGCACCTACACATGGTGACAACAGCCTCGGATTTCACGGGGAAAACGACAACATAACCGCCCCAAGAATCGAGGTGCCTCAGGCCGACCTAAATGCAAATTTGGGCATTGAGCCCAAAGGTAGTATACACAGGGAAGTTCGATCAGGTGGTTGAGGTATGCAGGGCGGGGAAGATGGTGGAGTTAGTCTCCAATTGATATTCGAAATGTTACAGGCTCAACAAGCCGCTATAGCACAACTACAAAATCAGCACCGAACACCGAGTAGGATCAAACTAGAAGTCGTTCATAGGACTGGGCCTGTGCTAGAAAGGTCAAACACCAACGAGTCGGGCACTGACCTCGCCATTATGAAAATGTTCGAGGAGCTCACTAAATGGATTGAATCGGGAGAAAAGAAAATCGAGGCAAATACAAGAAAGTGGAGACATACAACTCCCGGGTTGACCAAATACCAGGGGCACCGCCGATTCCGAAAGGTATAGATTCAAAGAAATTTGTACAGAAGCCCTTCCCACCAAGTGCGGCACCGAAACCCATTCCGAAAAAGTTCCGAATGCCAGAAATTCCCAATTACAGTGGGACCACCGACCCTAATGAACATGTCACTTCTTATACATGCGCAATAAAGGGAAATGACTTAGTAGACGATGAGATTGAATCTGTTCTACTGAAGAAATTTAGAGAAACTTTGTCGAAAAGAGCAATGATATTGTACCATAATTTACCGCCTAATTCCATCGATTCCTTCGCCATGCTTGCAGACTCCTTCGTAAAGGCACATGTCGGAGTAATAAAGGTTGCGACTAGAAAATCGGACCTCTTCAAGGTGAAACAAAAAGACAACGAAATGTTGAGGGAATTTGTATCTCGGTTTTAGATGGAATGCATGGAACTACTACCGGTCACAAACGATTGGGCTGTTCAGGCCTTTACTCAAGGATTGAACGAACGAAGTTCGATGGCATCATGACAGCTAAAGCTGAATTTAATTAAATATCCAGCGGTAACCTGGGCCGATGTACATAATCGGTACCAGACGAAGATCAGGGTCGAGGATGATCAATTGGGGACACCTTTCGATTCCGCTTATCCAAACAGGTCCGTCGGCAGAACTCAAAGGGATATTGATAGAGAACCCCAGTCGAGCAGAGATCGGTATCTACCATACAATGCAGATTGTAGAAACAGCGGCCCAGGACGTAATCCCATCCGAAATGATCGAAGGAACGATCGAAGACCGAGCTCTCGAGGGCTCATGAGCAAAAGTGGCTTCGATAAACATGCCAATCCCACAGAAGCACCACGATTGTCAGAATACAACTTCAGCATCGACGCATTAGGTATCATGTCATCCATTGGGAGAATCAAAGATACTAGATAACCTAAACCCCTACAAACCGATCCATCCCAAAGGAACCCCAATCAAACATGCAAATACCATGATACACATGGTCATAAAACCGAAGACGGCAGACAACTAAGGGAGGAGGTGGCCCGTCTATTCAATGAGGGTCACCTTCGAGAATTCTTGAGTGACCGAGCTAAAACCCATTTCAGAGACAGAGATGCAAACAGGAAAATGAGCAAGAAGAACCACATCACGTGATTCACATGATCGTTGGTGGGGTCGATCCTTCATAATCCCCGAGGATTACGATGCCACCAAATCGACGGTCGAGGAGCTGGAGCAAGTCGTACTGATCGAGCATCTACACGATCGAAAAGTATACCTGGGTATGGGGTTAACCCCCGAGCTCAAGGAAAAACTCATCAAATTTCTTATCAATAATATGGATTGTTTTGTTTGGTCCCATTTATATATGACAAGGATCCCTCCGGAAATCGCTACACATTGACTGAGCTTGGACCCGAAGTTCCGCCCGGTAAAATAAAAGAGAAGACCCCAGTCTGAGGTAAATCATGCATTTATCAAGGACGAGGTAACCAAACTAAATAGGATCCATTCGGGAGGTAAAATATCCCGAATGGTTAGCAAATGTAGTTGTAGTCCCTAAAAGGGGAAATAAACTTAGAATGTGTGTAGACTATAAAGATTTAAACAAAGCATGTCCTAAAGACTCTTTTCCTCTGTCGAATATCGATCGCATGATCGATGCCACGACCGGTCACGAGATCCTTAGTTTTCTCGATGTGTACTCCAGGTACAATCAAATACAAATGAACCCGGAGGATCAGGAAAAGACTTCGCTCATCACTAAGTACGGCACCTATTGTTATAATGTAATGCCGTTTGGACTAAAAATGTTGGTGCCACTTATCAACGCTTAGTAAATTGAATGTTCGAAGAACAAATATGTAAGTCAATGAAAGTTTATATTGACGATATGCTAGTTAAGTACATGGGAGCAGAGAAGCAATTGACACATTTGTAGGAGACCTTCGATATACTAAGGGAATACAACATGAAACTCAACCTGGAGAAATGTGCATTCGGGGATGGCTCGGGCAAATTCCTCGGCTTTATGGTATCAAATCGGGGTATCGAAATCAATCCCGATAAGATCAAGGCGATCGAAGACATCACAGTCGTGGATAATGTTAAGGTCGTACTAAGATTAACAGTGCGCATAGCCACCCTAGGCCGATTCATCTCGAGGTCTTCAGATAGAAGTCACAGGTTCTTCTCACTGCTAAAAAAGAATAACAATTTTGCATGGACCCCGGAATGCCAACAAGCATTGGAAGAACTAAAGCTATACCTCTCGAGCCCGCCACATCTTCATACTCTGAAAGCGGACGAGCAACTATACTTGTACTTAGCAGTCTCGGAAATCATGGTAAGTGGGATCCTAGTTCGAGAAAAGCAAGGTACACAATTTCCTGTTTATTATGTTAGTCGAACTCTAGGTGAGGTTGAGACCCGGTACCCATACTTAGAAAAATTAGCGCTCGCCTTAATAAGCGCCTCTAGGAAATTAAAACCATATTTTCAGTGCCACCCGATCTGCGTGGTGACTACTTATCCTCTTCGAAATATTTTGCATAAACCTGAACTTTCGGGCCGATTAGCCAAATGGGCCATCGAGATCAGTGGGTACGATATCGAGTATCGACCCCGAACAGCCATCAAGTCTCAAATCTTAGCGGAATTTGTGGCCGAATTTACGCCAACCCTTGTACCCGAGGTCGAAAAGGAACTATTAATAAGGTCGGGTATATCATCGGGGGTTTGGACCCTCTTCGTAGATGGTGCTTCAAACGTGAAGGGGTCTGGGTTAGGCATCGTATTGAAGCCACCCACGGGTAATACAATTAGACAAGCTATCGAAACTGCCAAGTTAACTAACAATGAGTCCGACTATGAGGCCTTGATTACAGGTCTCGAGCTAGCTAAAGGTTTGGGAGCAGAAGTCATCGAGGCAAAATGTGACTCCTTGCTTGTGGTAAACCAAGTAAACAGAACCTTCGAGGTTCGAGAAGATCGAATGCAGAGATAGTTAGACAAACTATAGGTGACTCTACATCGGTTTAAAGAATGGATTCTACATCATGTGCCTCGAGAACAAAACAGCGAGGCTGATGCCCTCGCAAATTTGGGGTCATCAGTCGAAGACGACGAGATCAGCTCGGGGACTATCGTACAACTTTCAAGGTCAGTAATCGAAGAAGGCCACACATAAATCAACTACACAAGCTTGACCTGGGATTGGAGGAACAAATATATCGAATACCTAAAGAACGGGAAGCTTCCATCAGACCCTAGGGAATCGAGGACTCTACGTACGAAGGCCGCACAATTCATATTGGCCGAAGACAGAACACTATATAGAAGGGTGTTCGATGGACCATTGGCAATATATTTGGGACCAGGATATTCTGACTACGTCCTACGAGAAATCCACGAGGGCACCTGTGGAAATCATTCTGGTGCCGAATCATTGGTTCACAAAGTCATCAGAGCAGGATACTATTGGGCAAATATGGAAAAGGATACAAAAGAGTTTGTTCGAAAGTTCGACGAATGTCAAAGGTATGCGCCGATGATTCACCAACCCGGAGAGAAACTCCACTCAGTCTTATCCCCATGGTCATTCATGAAGTGGGGAATGGATATCATTGGCCCTCTGCCATCGGCCCCAGGTAAAGCTAAATTTATTTTGTTTATGACTGACTATTTCTCTAAGTGGGTTGAAGCGCAGGCTTTCGAGAAAATTTGAGATAAAGAAGTCATAGACTTCATCTGGGACCACATTATATGTCGATTCAGGATGCCTGCCGAAATCATATACGATAATCGAAAGCAGTTCATTGGCAGGAAAGTGACAAAATTTCTCGAAGATCACAAAATAAAAAGAATCCTGTCGATGCCATATCATCTTAGTGGGAACGGACATGTCGAATCGACAAACAAAACCATCATTCAAAATCTAAAGAAAAGATTGAATGATGCTAAGGGAAAATGGAGAGAAATATTACACGAAATCCTTTGGGCGTATCGAACGATGTCAAAATCCAGTATGGGGGCAACACCATTTTCTTTAGTATACGGTGTCGAAGCTCTAATCCAGGTTGAAGTCGGGGAACCCAGCGTCAGGTTTCGATATGCAACGGAAGAGTCAAATTATGAGGCTATGAATACATGCCTCAAATTGCTAGATAAAAAATGGGAAGCCGCCCTCGTTCGAATGGCCACACAGAAACAGCGGATTGAAAGGTACTACAATCGAAGATCCAATCTTCGACACTTCAAAATCGGGGACTTGGTTCTGAGGAAGGTCACCCTCAATACTCGAGATCCAAACAAAGGAAAACTTGGTCCAAACTGGGAGGGACCGTATCAGGTCCTCGAAATTGTCGAAAAAGGATCCTACAAACTTGGCAATATGAACGGCGAACAATTACCAAACAATTAGAACATATCACTCCTCAAACGATATTACTACTAAGGTATGACCTTCTTCATTTTCGTTTATATTTTATACTAACCATTTGTAGATGTTTGATCGAAGACATCAGAGGATTCTTCAACACACAAAGTCCTTAGGTCTAAAAGGCACGCGTTGCACTCTTTTTCCCTTAGACCAGTTTTTGTCCCAAATGGGTTTTTTTGGCAAGGTTTTTAATGAGGCAACCATTGTTCGTGCTAACTTAGAGCAATTCAATAGTATCCGAGGCTCCTTTACAATCAACCTCGAATACTGGGGGCAAGACCTTCAGATACTTACAAGGAAAATAATTCGTGTCGACAGGGTCTCGATAGGTAAATTTTGTAGAGGACCAAATGGTCAAATGAACCGTGTTCGTGTAGATTACTCGAACCCTAATGGAAAAACATGTACGCATGTATAATCTATTGAAAGAAGTATTTTTCCTTACCAGATGTTCCATTCTTCAGAAAATTTTACGCTTTACAATTTCATACTTATGATCTATTGTGGAAACTGGCTTAAGGGCCGATCACAACTGAAGTTCAAACAATTTACCCGATACTCAGGGACTGCCGTCCAAACAATCGACATGATCGAATTATTAAACCTCGAAATCTTAAGACCTTAAAAAGGCAATCCTCGATTTTATAGGCCACGTCCACCCCACTCGAGGACTGATACTTCGAACAAGTTCGAAGTATAACAGGGGAACAAGTCCAAAAGGCATATCCCAAGTTAAAGGTTGTGGCCAAATTAACACGGTCCGGAGACGTCCGATTCCCGTTATTAAACAGGCCTTCGAATATTTTCACAAACCGGTTAAAAAGGCTACCCTTAGCTAAATTTCTAAGGGTCTCGATAATATTGACCCTCGAAAACCCTAATGGGTACAAAGTTGTTCGAACTCTTGAACAAATTCTTTATTTTATGCTAAGGCATTACGAAACAAAAGGGTCTCGATAATATCGATCCTTGAAAATCCTAATGGGTACAGGACCTTTTGAACTCTCGAGCAAACCCTTTGTTTCATGCTAAGGCACAACAGAATTTATATGATTAAACAATAAACTTTTCAAGCCAAAAAGGGGGAGAAAGCCATTCTTTTTGCTATGGTCGTATCGACCTAATTCAAGAGCCTAAAGGGCCAGTTTATTTTTGAGAAATCATCCTCACCCAATTAAAACCTAAGGGTTACCCTGCTACGAGTTCGAGCAAGTACTCACTCGATTATAAAAATTACACTAGTTCGGCTTCGATCAAATTTCCTAAGCCTCGAACTTATGAACAAAATTTTCATAAGGCATAAACAAAACAAAATAAATGAAATAAAGACAAGTTAGAAAGGAAAGAGATCTTTATATATATGAAAATATTTACAAGATTCGACCAGGATCCTATACAAAAGATCAAAGTGAAAATTCCTAAGGTTCCTGATCTTCTCTGGGGGTAGCTTCTTCTCTATCGAGGTCCACCCCATTCTCGGACCCGCTCTTGCTGCCATCATCATCATCATCATCGGAAGTGGCCAGCTTCGGCTTCATGCTCTCTAGCCTTTACTATCTCGTCGGTAAGATCAAAATCTCGAGTGTGGATCTCCTTGAGGGTTTCCCTCAGAGATTGACATTTGGCGAGTTCGGCAATCCAATATGCTCGAGTTTGAGCGGTCTCGGCTGCCTCTCTCACTTTGACTTGAGCGGCTTTAGCATCGGCCCGGTAGACGGCCGCAATCGCATCCGCCTCGGCCTTTGCCTTTTTAGCTTCAGATTTGGCCTTGGCAAGTTCGGAAGCCAACCGAGCCTCGAGCTCCTCTATTTTCCTCGCTTTAGCCGAGTTCTACCCCTCATGCCTCGAAGGTTACTTTCGGCCGATGACAATTTGGATAAAGCAGTATCTTTTTTCTGTAGCTAAGCGGTCCATGCCTTCTTTCCACCCCAAGGTCTCCGCCTTTATCATATTGACCTCCTCGCGGAGCTACTCGATCCGCTCGACCTTCTACTACAGCTGTGAGATTGAAATATTAGCCATCGTTCCTGAATCAAGCCCATGAGCTTTTAAGATTTTCATTACCTGCTCGATTAGGTCGGTCTAATCTTGGTGAGCCTTGGCCAACTCGGCTCAGAGATCTTTGATCTCCTCTTCTTTTTGCCCACAGAGAAGTTTAAGGGCATTCCTCTCCTCCATGAGCCCTCGTAGGTCGGCCTCACACCGAATAAGCTCAGCTCGAGATCGAGAAAATGCTTCTCGGTGAAGCACCGAGTCCTACGTAGAAAGAAGAAAAGAAGTTAGACACGAAGAGAAAAATGAGCATAAGTGTAACATCAACAAGGGGAGTTAAGGCTTACCCGAATCATAGCTTGTTGCGCTTCGTTGAAAAGGCTCGATGCCTCGCCCAAGTCCTTCCTCGAGACCTCCAAGTCACTCAGACCAGTTAAGTAATCACAGAAGGGGTCCTCCCTTCCATGGGCTCCTTCGATGGAGAGGGTCTTCAAGGCCCGAGCCTCTTGAATCATCTCTTCGTAAAACGAGGGGAGCAGCGGGGAGCATCCAATTTCTATTGCTCCAAGTGAATCACTTGGGGCATTTTCCTCATCTCGAGAGGCCTCGACAGCCGTACCCACCATTGTCTCAGTGTGGTAGGAGGCATCTTTAATCCTCGATGACTCGGGGACTTCACCCAAGTCTCCTCCCAAGACCCCCTCATCTCGAGGCAGAGTCTTTGCAACCTTCAGCGATTTAGTGGTCTTTGGGACCTCGGTGCTCATTCCCACTCGGGCCACTAGCCCGGAGTCATCTTCTTCCACTTCTTCATCTTCCTCCCTTAGATGCCGAACAGACTCTTTGGTTAGAAGGATGATGTTCTTCCTCGGCTTACGAGGCATCTTCTTCTAAGGTTCTGGATCCTTGGAGGGTGAGGGCTTTTTACTTTTTTTGCCCTTCGCCGGTTTCGTTGCCGGGATCGAAGTTTCACCTCACTGGATAGGGGCCTCATAACAGCATCTTTTCCAAGGCCTGTATGAAAGGAAATTAAGTAAGAAATGCTTTGATAAAATCATTAAAAACATGGAAAAGGGGCTCACCATGAGTTTTGGCTTCCCAACCGCCCTTTGATAAGTTGCGCCATGAATGCTTGGCTTACGTAGAAGTCGAGGCCAGGTCCCGAACCCATATCTTGAGGTTAGGGATTGCACCGGGCATCCAAGAGATCACTACATCAGGGAAAATGATATCGATGAGAAGGGGCAAATGACCAAAATAATTAATAGGAACTAACAGGGGGATTGTACTTATGCTTCATATTCCATTTATCGGGAAATGACATCTTCTCGGCTGGGATTAGGTCAGAAGTCCTCACTCGAATGAACCAACCCATCCAGCCTCGGTTCTTGTCCTCGTCTATGCACGAGAACAACACTTTGGTAGCGCGGCATTGGAGTTTTATTAACCCGCCTCGATATAGGCTGGGATAGTAAAACCTGATGAGGTGGTCAAGGGTGAAAGGCATCCCCTCAACCTTTCTCACGAAGAATCGTGTAATGAACCGGTCATTCGTTTCGAGAGTTATAGCCCCATTTCAAAAGTCGGAGTAGGTTTGTGGTGTCATTTGTTACTTGTGTGTAAAACTTGAGGTCGATCGAACGTGGTTTGGTAGGTTTCGGCGTCGTTTGTGGAATTCAAAAGTTTAGAAGTTCTTTAGGCTTGAATCCGGTATAATTGGTGTTTTGATGTTGTCTTGAGTGATTCGAAGGTTTGACTAAGTTCGCATGGGGTTTCATGACTTATTGGTATAATCGGTTGAGGTCCAGGAGGCCTTAGGGTGATTTCGGGTGGTTAACAGCTTGATGGGAGTTAAGGAAATGCAGCTCAAGCTGCTGCTACTGGTGTAACCGCACCTGCGGAGTTGGAACCACAGGTGAGAGTCCGCAGAAGCGAAGAAGAAGTTGCTGATGCAGCCAAGAAGGAGCTGGGTAGGAGCCGCAGATGCAAAGATTTTCCCGCACCTACGAGGGTCCCAGATGGGGCAGTTGGGCGTAGGTGCGAAGGTTGGCCACAGATGCGATGGATTCCTACACCTACGATAGGCGCAGATGCAGTCTTGGATATGCAGGAGTGAGGTCAAGATCTTTAAGTGAAATCCGAACCTGCGATGGAATTTTCATAGGTGCGGAGTCACAGAAGCGACAAGAGGACAACATGTGCGGTATTTCTGGGCAGAGAAACACCAGCTCGAGGGTTGGACTTTCATTTTCGATTTTGGACTTGAGAAGCTCGGGAGAGAGGTGAGTATTCGAGGATTTTCAAGGAAAACGTTGGGGTAAGTAATTCTAACCCGGATTGGTCTAAATTTCATGAATCTATTACTTTCTCCATCATGTAATTGGGGATTTGAGTTGTAAATTTGGGGGGAAATGGTAGAAACTTCATAGGCTAAAATTTCGAGTTTAGGTAGGTGATTCGAGGTTGGATTCGAGTAATTCTTATATGGTTGGACTCATGAGTGGATGTGTACTCATATTTTGTGACTTTTATCGGATTTCGAGACGTGGGCCGGGGGCCGGTTGGAGCTTATTTCAGATTTTTACTTCTAATTTCGTGTTTCTCTTGTGAAATTGATTCTTTTAGCCTACATTCATTATATCGTACTGATTGTTGCTAGATTCGGGGCATTTGGATATTTATTCGAGGGGCAAGGGCATTGCGGAGTAGGATTTCTGTGCGGTTGAGGTAAGTAATAGTCTTAAATCTGGTTTTGAGGGTATGAAACCCCGAGGATTGGTACGATGTGAGAGTTTGGAGGTTACGCACATGCTAGGTGACGGGCGTGTGAGAGTGCACCGTGATGGATTATGACTTGGTCCATCCCGTGAGACTGGAAAGTCGAATAGCCATTGTTATTACTGGTTTTGTTTCCTTGCCTTTGAGCAATTGAATGCCTTTCATGTTAGAAACCATGCTTAGGCCTTATGATATCACTGTTGGGACCCGCAGTGGTCATATACTTGTTGAATTGACTGCTAATTGCTATCTTGTACTCAGTCACAGTCTTATTTGTGTGTTATTTCTCTGTTCCCTCTCATTTCTTGTTAATACTTGTTGTATTCTCTGTTTGGGCTGATTATTATGATATTATGTGAGCCCAAGGGGCTGGAGAGGTTAGTGACTGAGATAGGGCCTGAGTGCCGAGCTGTGAACTATGTGTGGGTATATGGATCGGGTTGCACGCTGCAACGAGCCTTATGGCTACTTATATGATTAGATCGGGCTGCATGCCGCAACGATATAACGCTTGGGCTAGAAGGAGTCCCTCCAGAGTCTGTATACCCCCAGTTAGCGCAGGTACCTATTGAGAGTGTGTATTGAGGGCTGAGAGCCGATAGTATGAGTTGATGAGATGAGTTGAGTGACTGTTGCCTTGAGAGGCTGTACTTGCTTTTATTTATTATTGTACTTAGTTGTTATTTGATGTTATTGTGAAATTTCTGGAAGATTCACATCTGTCTTACTTGGGCTCGAACTGATTTGACTTATACCACCAGATTAGAAAGCATATTCACTCTTTACTGAAAGCTTTTGAAATGATCTGTATTATTATAGTTAGTCACTGCTTCTCAATTCCTTATTTAATTATGTTACTTGTTGAGTTGGTTGTATTCATGCTGCACCCTGCACTTCATGTGCAGATCCAGGTGTGTACGGTTCTGGCGGTCGCTGAGTTCGTGTGCTGGCTAATTATCGTAGACTTACGAGGTAGCTGCCGGCGTTCGCAGTCCTTGTTTCTCCTTTCTTATTATCTTTTCTCTCTTGTGTTGGCATTTGGCATAGACTGTAGTAGACTCTGTTTCTAGATTGGTTATTAGATGCTCATGACTTAGTGACACCCCGATGTCGGGCTATTTTTTCGCACTTATGTTTTTTTAGGTTTTACCCCCGTTTTTTATGAAAAACTCCGGTTAATTTAAATGTCTTAATTTATTTCTGTTAAATTTTGAAAGTGTCTTGGGAAGGTTGGCTTGCCAAGAATCACGATAGGCGCCATCACAACGGGTTAGGTTTTGGGTCGTGATAAGTTGGTATTAGAGCCTAGGTTACATAGGTCTCATGAGTCATGAGCTGGTTTAGTAGAGTCTTGTGGATCGGTATGGAGACGTGTATACTTATCTTCAAGAGGCTGCAGAACCCTTAGGAAACTTCACATTCTTGAATTCTTGTCATCGGATCTATTGATTATAGTAACTAGACATCTGTTGTTTCATTCTCTCACAGATGGTGAGGACTCGTACTACCGGGCAGGATGGACAGCCACCAGTACCCCCAACCAGGGCCGCGAGAGGCCGAGGTCGCGGTAGAGGCCGCGGTAAGGGCAGAGGTGCAGCCTGCACAGTAGCTGGGGCAATACCTGCAGATCTACCAATTGCCCCAGATCAGGACCAGATTCCATTTGTTGATGCACCAGCTCAGGAACCACCCGTGCCTATTGTTATTTCAGGCTTTCAGGAGGCCTTAGCTTAGATTCTGACTGCGTGTACCAGTCTTGCTCAGGCGGTCTCTATTCCGGCCGCAGCAGCCACTTCTTAGGCCAGGGGAGGTGCTTTGACTCCCGCTGCCTGCACACCAGAGCAGGTGGTACAGGAATTCCAGACACTGGGGGCACCACCAGCCTAGCCGGTTGCAGCTTGTCACACCCCAACCTCGAGGAGTGCGACCGGCGCTCAACCGAGTGAACCCGGTCGAGCAAGCCTATTAAACCTTTCCTACCTGACTCATTCATAATCCAAAAAGGGAACATATCACCATTTGTAAAACAGGGGAGAGATCAGTTATATAAATATATAAACGTTGCTAGTTCATTTTTCTTTATACACATTATGCCATAGTTGAGTTTCCAAAATACAACTCGATCCAATGGCCACCCCAACATACATACATGACCCACATAAACGTCTACGGAGCCTCTAAGGGTACAAAAGAGCAATATGGCAATGCCGGCAACAAGGCCCCGGCTATATCTCAAAATAAGAAAACTTATACAAAAGAAGGACCACATGACCCTAGGAGAAATGGGGCTCACCAAGACTATTGTGAGGAGAGATAGAGAGCACCACTATCTGCGATCGGCACAATCTGTGATGGAACCACCTACATCCATTCAAAGATGTAGCGCCTCCAGAAAAAAGGACGTTAGTACTGTCGAATAGCACTAGTATGTAAGGCAAACACCAATCTTAGTAGAATGAACAGTGAAACAAAGAGAAGACAGTCATAATAATCAATAAATACTTCATAGAAATACAAGGAAACACCAAGAGGATCACATAGTTTCCAATTCAATTCTTCCATCTTTTTAGGTTAATAATCTTTAGTGCCAAAGCCACAACTCACAATGCCACCGTGTTTTTACACGGAGTCCGGTCTTGGCCCGACCGGCTAAGCTATCTCAAGTGAGACATATCCATATCCACAATGTAAATCAATAATTCCAACAAAATTGCCACCATGTGTACAACATGGCATCCGATCTCGGCCCGATCGGCTAAGACATCTCACTTGAGACATAACCTCTTTCAATTGTTCACTCAATTCACATTTCTTTCCTATATTTCATTACATGGCACAAACAGCCTCATTTATTAAGTAGTTCTTGGCACTTGGGAACATTTTACAATTCAAGTATTTTCCTTTTTATCCGTTCAAATAACGTCATCATTCATGTCGATAAGTATCATCGCATAAGGCATTACACATATAAGGGAAGGAACTTGGAAAATCATAATAACGTTCTCAAGTAGCATGATGACATGGTAAATATCTAAAACAATTAGGGAACATGAATCTTCTAACCCAACACACTAAGGCAAACAATTCTAGTATGATCAAGTCGGAACTTACACCAATTATTCAGACATCAGGAGTTCGATTCTAAGAAGAAGAGAGTTAGCCATACATACCTCAATTGCGCTTCTTTAGACTCTACAATTATCCGGAACCCTTAGCAACATCAATCTATTTTAGCAATATACAAATTGAACCCAAAATTAGAAAAATGTTCATGGTTCTAGTTCACTTTTTATTTTTTGTTTCCCACACTCTTTATCACATGGATACAAGATGAACCACCCTCATACCCATGAAGTATCACACTAATACCCCATTATAGCTATGTTTGAAATTAAGAGTTGGGTGATGAAGTCTTACCTTTTTGGATGAAGAATTTGGTGCTCTACTTGAATATTTCCAAGCTTTGAGTGATGGTTGAAGATTAATCGATGAAAATTAGGCCCTCCCTCTAGAACCCTCTCTCTCCCACTCTAGAAATATCAAAAATGAGCTTCAAAATAGACTAAAGGGGTGTTTTAACGGAATGGGGTCGAATTTTAAATTAAGAAAATGGGTGCCCTGACACAGGTCTGCAGTCGCATATGCGACCGCATAATGGTTATGCGGTCCGCAAAGTGACCGCAGAAATGGCCCTCAGGGGCCTGAACTTTTGGCCCATGTATGCGACCAGTATACGGTCTGCATACTTGTTCTGCAGTCGTATAATGCACCGCAGAACTCCCTCCGCAAAAACCCAAGAGGGATTATGCGACTGATATGCGGTTCGCATATCGATTATGCGGTCTCATAATCGACCGCAAAGCTGACCTCAAATTGGCCAAATTTTCTACTTCACTCTGCGGTCATTATGCGGTCCGTAGAGTGATTATGCGGCCGCATAATGGGCCGCAAAAATGTGTTCTTCTGCGAAACAGTTTCCTCTAAGTCCGTAGGGTACTGTTCTATCCAAATAGTCCGAAACCCTGAGTTTTTGGTTAAAATATTTACGGGTCCTTACATCCTCCCCCACTTAAGATCATTCGTCCTCGAATGAGGATCAAGGTTCACTTAACAGAGCTTCAGTTATACCACATACCATCAGCCCCAAATTTTCTTAACTTCTGAACTTCTTGGAAGTTTCGCCAGAGTTTCCTTTGTATTTAGGCCTATCCACCTGTCAGAGAGCCCCCGAAACACACCTTAGAAACATATATAGAATTAAATGACACAACAGAATGCAAAATAACACCAATCAAAGCCTCATGGGGGACATATAACTAGAACAGAGTGTCTTTATATAAGCCGAACAAGTAATACAAAAATTTAGGGGAGGACAACTTTATAGAGCTATTACATGGCTATTCAAACAAATGAGGTTACTTCTTTTTCATTTCATTCTCGGCTTCCCAAGTAGCTTCTTCGACTTGCTGGTTTTGCCATAATACCTTTACGGATGCAATGTCTTTGTTTCTCAATTTTCGAACCTGTCTATCAAGGATAGCAATCAGAATCTCTTCATATGAAAGTTCTTCACTAATCTCGATGGTCTCAACCGGCACGATAGAGGATGGATCTCCAACTACCTTCTTCAACATGGACACATGGAATACCAGGTGCACTAATGACATTTTCGGTGGTAGCTCAAGCTTTTACGCCACCTGACCTATCCTTTGAATGATTCTATACGGTCCGACATACCTAGGACTTAATATCCCTTTCTTTCCAAACCGCATGATCCCCTTCATGGGAGATACTTTCAAGAACACCCAATCATCTTCCTTGAACTCTAAGTCTCTGCAACGAACATTCGAGTAGGATTTGTGACGACTCTGAGTAGTTTTTAACCGCTCTTTTATGATCTTAACCGTTTCCATATCCTGATGCACAAGGTTTGGTCCTATTAGTTCAGCTTCGCCAACCTCTAACCACCCAATCGGCGATCTACATCTTCTACCATACAAGGCCTCAAACAGCGCCATCTGAATACTGGCATGGAAGCTGTTGTTATAAGCAAATTCTATGAGCGACAAATGATCATCCCAGCTACCCTTGAAGTCAATCACATACGCACGCAACATGTCCTCAAGCATCTGAATAGTCCGCTCGGCTTGCCCGCCAATCTGTGGATGAAAAGCTGTGCTAAGATTTACCTGCGTACCCAAACCTTGCTGAAATTTCTTCCAGAAATTAGCTGTGAATTGGGACCCTCGATTGGAAATGATGGAAACTGGAGTGCCATGAAGCCTGACTATTTCCTTGATATACAATTGAGCATATTATTTCGCAATGTCAGTGGATTTAATTGGTAAGAAGTGTGCTGATTTCATGAGTCGATCCACAATTACCCAAATTGAGTCAAACTTACGCGGAGTGCGCGATACCCCTACCACAAAATCCATGTTGATCATTTCCCATTTCCACATTGGAATTTTTCTACTCTGAGCTAACCCACCGGGCCTTTGATGCTCGGCCTTCACTTGTTGACAGTTTGAACATTTTGCCACAAAGTCCGCCACACCCTTCTTCATGTCATTCCACCAGTAAACTTCCTTGAGGTCATGATACATTTTTGTAGAACCTGTGTGCACGGAATATCTAGAAGTATGAGCTTCTGCCATGATTCTTTCCCGAAGACCATCTACATTTGGAACACATAACCGCCCTTGGTACCATAATGTACCATCATCCATGCCAAGAGAAAAAGCCATAGTCTTATGTTTATGAATCCCTTCCTTCAGCTGCACCAACACTGGATCATTGTATTGCTTCTCGTTGACCTCCATCACAAGCGATGATTCCGCTCTATTTCGCACAATCACTCCCCCTTCATTAGAGTCAGCAAGACGAGCTCCCAAACTAGCCAACTAGTGAACCTCCTGGGCCAAGGGTCTTTGACATGCCTCCAAGTGAGCCAAACTACCCATAGATTTCCGACTAAGAGCATCCGCCACCACATTAGCTTTCCAAGGATGATACAAAATGTTAATGTCATAATCTTTGAGCAACTCAAGCCACCTTCTCTGCCTTAAGTTCAAATCCTTCTGCTTGAAAATTTATTGAAGGCTTTGTGGTCCGTGAATACATCTACATGGACTCCATACAAATAATGACGCTAAATTTTTAATTCAAAAACCACCGCCGCAAGCTCTAAGTCATGAGTTGGATAGTTCTTTTCATGATTCTTAAGTTGCCTTGAAGCATATGCTATGACCTTACCATGTTGGATTAATACACACCCAAGACCGATCCTTGAAGCATCGCAATACACCACAAAACCCTCAGTGCCCTTTGGCAGGGTCAATAACTGGTGCCGAAGTCAACCTTTATTTCAATTCCTGGAAGCTCCTTTCACAAGTATCGGACCACTGGAACTTAACCTCATTTTGCGTCAATTTAGTCAATGGAGAGGTAAGAGTGGAGAACCCCTCCACGAACCTCCTATAATACCCGGCCAAACCCAAGAAACTGCGAATCTCTGTTGGAGTAGTAGGTCTAAGCCAATCCTTTACCGCTGCAATATTTTGAGGATCAACCTTAATTCCTTCTCCGGAGACGACATGACTCAGGAATGTAATAGATTCAAGCCAAAATTCACATTTCGAGAACTTTGCATACAATTGGTGTTGGTGAAGAGTCTGCAGAACTTCCCTGAGGTGGTCGGCATGATCCTCTCTACTTCGGGAATATACGAGGATGTCATCAATGAATACTATAACAAAGGAGTCAAGAAACGGCTTGAAGACTCGATTCATAAGATCCATGAAAGCTGCCGGGGCATTTGTTAGCCCGAAAGACATTACCAAAAATTCAAAGTGCCCATACCAGGTTCTGAAAGCTGTTCTCGGAATATCCTGCTCCCTTACCTTCAATTGATGGTACCCGGACCGCAAATAAATTTTGGAGAATAACTTAGCATCTTGTAAGTGATCAAACAAATCATCTATTCTAGGCAATGGGTATTTGTTTTTTATTGTGACTTTGTTGAGTTGCCGGTAATCAATACACATCCATAGAGATCCATCTTTCTTTTTGACAAAGAGAACCGGTGTGCCCCAAGGCGACACACTCGGTCGAATGAAACCTTTCTCTAGCAAATCCCTTAGTTGTTCCTTTAGGTCTCTTAATTCTGTCGGCGCCATTCTATAAGGTGGAATGGATATAGGCTGCGTGCCCGACATCACATCGATCCCAAAATCAATCTCCCTGTCTGGAGGAATTCCAGGGAGCTCATCCGGAAAGACATCGGGGAATTTATTCGCAATTGATACAGATTCAAGGGTAGGCACCTCAGCCGTGGTGTCCGTAACTCGGACCAAATGATAAATACACCCCTTCTTGATCATCTTCATGGCCTTAAGGTAAGAAATAAACCTACCTTTTGGCATAACATTATTCTTTCCCCACTCAACAGTTGGCTCGTTAGGAAACTCAAGCCTTATTATTTTGGTCCGGCAGTCGAGTTTGGCAAAACATGAATAGACCCAGTCCATTCTCATTATTACATCAAAATCAATCATCCCCATCTCAATGAGATCAGCCATGGTATCCCGACCACGCACCGTGATAACACAATCTCTATAAACACGCGCGACCGTAATAGACTCTCCAACTGGGGTAGATACAGAGAACGACTCATGAAGCTGTTCCGGTTCTATCCCGAAGCTCACAGCAACATAAGGAGTAACATAGGACAAAGAAGATCTGGGATCAATAAGGGCATACACATCATGAGATTGAACAGTCAATATACTTGTGACGACATCTGGGGAAGCCTCTGCACTCTGTCGACCACTTATAGCATAGAATCGGCTGGGTCCTCCCGAACTCCGTGCACCACCCCTAGCTGCACCATGCCCTGTGGGTGCTAGAGAGCCTCGAGCTGGATGGGGTGCTGAAGATGTAGCAGTTGTAGGACTGGATGACTGAGTTGTGCCCCTTCCTGTACCGTGACGGGATGCATGACACTCCATCTGAATATGACCTCTCATTCCACATCTGTAACATACTGGCATGTCCAGGTAGCAGACTCCCGAATGTATCCTCCCACACTTAGGGCATGGGGCCCTCTGCTGTTGGAATCTCCCTCCAGATCGGCCCTGATGGTAGGACCCCCTGTTGCCCTGACCGGGGCTAAAGTGACTCCCCTGCTGCTGACCATGCCCTGATGGCGGGGCACTAGCTGAAGACTGAGCATAAGACTGGGATGGCCCTGATGATCCTCCCCGAAAAGCTAATCTCCCACTCCCGAACGAATCCCCAAGGTTGCCTGCTGATCGGGCTCTACTACTACCTTCTCGTTCCATCCTGAGCTTTAATTTTCAAACCTCTGTAGCTTGGGAAAATGCCACCATCTTTCCATAGTTCATGTCAGAATTTAGAGCAGCTGTGGCAGCCTCATTTATAACCAAAGGGCCAAGGCCCTACATAAATTGACGCACCCTAGCTTTGATATTCGGCATCATATGAACAACATACTTTGACAGGCACACGAACTCCATGTGATACTCGCACACACTCTTACTACCCTGTTTAAGGGTCTCAAACTCCACAGCACGGGCTGCCTTAGTCTCGGCAGGCAAGAAATGGTCTATGAAGGCATCCGCGAACTCACTCCATCCCGCCGGAGGGCTCCCCTCCTCACGGGAATCTTCCCACATCTCAAACCAGGAATATGCCACCCCTTTCAGATGATAGGAGGCCAACTCTACTCCCTCTACCTCAGTAGTACCCATAACTCGGAGAGTCTTATGAATCTCATCAATGAAATCCTGAGGGTCTGCCCCGGGATCAGTACCTGTGAACACTGGAGGGTCTAACTGATGGAACCTATTTACCTTGGAACCAAAAGAATCTCCTTGCAAGCTAAAAGAGGTGGGTACAACATTTGACCTCTGATCCTGGGAAGCTACTAACTGAGTTAGCATCTGAATAGCTCCCCTAAGATCCCCATCGGAAATACCGGGACCAGGAGCTGGGGCTGGAGGTTGAACAAGTGTATCAGCGGGAGGGATCATGGCACCCTCCACGGGTGTAGGAACTGGGGTAGCCTGTTCTGGAGTAGATGAATCAAGCAGTGTGATAGTAGGGGGATTATCCTCACCCGTATTATCAAGTAAGGTATCAACAACCACTCCTGGTGTGGCATTGGCTTCTTGGCCAATTCTCGCTCTCTTCTTAGGTGCCATTTACTGAAAATTAGAACAATGCACGAGTTAGAGTAAAACAACCTCACATTCCGCTCTATCGCACGATATAGAACAACAATAAAGGGTATTATTCCTAAATGTCAAAGTATCCCCCTAATTATAGATGTGGTCGACAACACACCGATAAGAAGGGCTCTACTAGACACGGCTCCGAGACATCCAAGGACACTTTAAAACCTTATGCTCTGATACCAAGTTTTTCACGCCCCAACCTTGAGGAGCGTGACCGGCGCTCAACCGAGTGAACCCAGTCGAGCAAGACTATTAAACCTTTCCTACCCGACTCATTCATAATCCAAAAAGGGAACGCATCACCATTTGTAAAACGTGGGAGAGATCAATTATATAAATATATAAACGTTGCTAGTTCATGTTTCCTTATATACATTATGCCATAGTTGAGTTTCCAAAATAAAACTCGATCCAACGGCCACCCCAACATACATACATGACCCACATAAACGTCTACGGAGCCTCTAAGGGTACAAAAGAGCAACATGACGGCAACAAGGCCCCGGCTATACCTCAAAATATGAAAACTTATACAAAAGAAGGACTACATGACCCCTGGGAGAAATGGGGATCACCAAGACTACTTTGAGGAGAGAAAAAGAGCACCACTATCTGCGATGGAATTACCTACATCCATTTAAAGATGTAGGGCCCCCGACAAAAGGGACGTTAGTACTGTCGAATAGTACTAGTATGTAACGCAAACACCAATCTTAGTAGAATGTACAGTGAAACAAAGAGAAGGCAGTCATAATAATCAATAAGTACTTCACAGAAATACAAGGAAACACCAAGTAAGGATCACATAGTTTCCAATTCAATTCTTCCATCTTTTTAGGTTAATAATCTTTAGTGCCAAAGCCACAACTCACAATGCCACCGTGTTTTTACACGGAGTCCGGTCTCGGCCCGTCCGGCTAAGCCATCTCAAGTGAGACATATCCATATCCACAATGTAAATCAATAATTCCAACATAATTGCCACCATGTGTACAACATGGCGTCCGATCTCGGCCCGATCGGCTAAGCCATCTCACTTGAGACATAACCTCTTTTAATTGTTCTCTCAATTCACATTTCTTTCCTATATTTTGTTACATGGCACAAACAACCTCATTTATTAAGTAGTTCTTGGCACTTGGGAACATTTTACAATTCAAGACTTTCCCTTTTTATCCATTCAAATAACGTCATCATTCATGTCGATAAGTATCATCACATAAGGCATTACACATACAAGGGAAGGAACTTGGAAAATCATAATAACATTCTCAAGTAGCATGATGACATGGTAAACATCTAAAACAATTAGGGAACATGAATCTTCCAACCCAACACACTAAGGCAAACAATTCTAGTATGATCAAGTCGGAACTTACACCAATTATTCGGACACGAGGAGTTCGATTCTAGGAAGAAGAGAGTTAGCCATACATACCTCAATTGCACTTCTTTAGACTCTACAATTATTCAGATTCCTTAGCAACCTCAATCTATTTTAGCAATATACAAATTGAACCCAAAATTAGGAAAATATTCATGGTTCTAGTTCACTTTTTATTTTTTTTTCCCACACTCTTTATCACATGCATGCAAGATGAACCACCCTCATACCCATGAAGTATCCCACTAGTACCCAATTATAGCTATGTTTGAAATTAAGAGTTGGGGTGATGAAGTCTTACCTTTTTGGATAAAGAATTTGGTGCTCTACTTGAATATTTCCAAACTTTGAGTGATGGTTAAAGATTAATTGATGAAAATTAGGCCCTCTCTTTAGAACCCTCTCTCTCCCACTCTAGAAATATCAGAAATGAGCTTCAAAATAGACTAAAGGGGTATTTTAACGGAATGGGAGTCGGGTTTTAAATTAAGAAAATGGGTGCCCCGACATAGGTCTGTGGTCGCATATGCGACCGCATAATGGTTATGCGGTCCGCAAAGTGACCGCAGAAATGGCCCTCAAGGGCCTGAATGTTTTGCCTAAGTATGCGGTCCGCATACTTGTTCTGCGGTTGCATAATGCACCGTAGAACTCCCTCCGCAAAAACCCAAGAGGGATTATGTGACCGATATGCAGTCCGCATATCAATTATGTGGTCTCATAATCTACCGCAAATCTGACCTCAAATTGGCCAAACTTTCTGCTTCACTCTGCGGCCATTATGCGGTCCGTAGAGTGATTATGCGGCTGCATAATGGGCCGCAAAAACGTGTTCTTCTGCTAAACATTTTTCTCTAAGTCCGTAGGGTACTTTTCAATCCAAAAAGTCTGAACCGTGGCTTGCAAGCTCGTCGCGAAGAATTTATACTATAATAACACAAGAATCTATCTTGGCACCACGAAACCCCGAGTTTTTGGTTAAAATTTTTATGGGTCCTTACACAGTTGCTCAGGACTATGTGGTTCCTGCTATGCCTGAGGATGAGCAGCGTAGATTGGAGAGGTTTGGGAGACTCCAGCCTCCATCTTTCTGTGGTGCATAGGGAGAGGATGCACAGGGTTTCTTGGACAGGTGTTAGATGATACTCCGTACAACAGGTATTCTGGAGACCAGTGGAGTCTCGTTCACTACCTTTCAGTTCTCTAGGGCTACATTAAGTTGGTGGGAGGCTTACGAGAGGCATAGGCCGGTCGGCACAATACCCCTTACCTGGAAGCAGTTCTCCGGTCTATTCCTGGAGAAGTTCGTGCCACAGTCCCGCAGAGTGGAGCTGCGCACGCAGTTTGAACAAATTTGTCAGGGTGATATGTCTGTGACACAGTATGAGATGTGATTCTCGGAGTTGGCCTGTCATGCTATCTAGTTGATTCCCACAGACAGGGAGAGGATCAGGAGGTTTATAGATGGCCTCACTTTTCAGCTGCGATTGCTTATGACCAGAGAGAGTGTCTGGTGCTACTTTTGATGAGGTTGTTGACATTGCTCATCATATTGAGATGGTTCGCAGTCAGGTGAGGGTTAAGAGGGAGGCCAAGAGGCCTCGTGGACAGGGTGGATTTAGTTATGTTCCTTCTGAGGGAAGTTCCACCACGGTAGGGGTCGTCCTGTCAGACATGCTCAGACGGCTTGCCCAGTTCATCATGGTGCATCATCTAGCCATGGTTCACACGGTTATTAGCAAGGCCATTCATCTCTCAGTGCCCTCCAAGCTCAGAGTTCGTCTCGTGCTCCATCAGGTCAGGGTTCGTCTATGCCAGGTCCTTCTTCCAATTATCCCCGTGCATGAGGCTCTCTTCAGTCCCCCAGCACCAGCATCGGGGAGTTACTATGAGTGTTGAGAGTTTGGCCACATCAGGAGACATTATCCCCGCCTTACGGGAGGTCTGGCTCAGCAGAGGAGCCAGTCTACGACATCAGCACCAGTCTCTTCACCACCTACTCAGCTAGCTCAGGGTGGAGCCTAGTCAATTAGGGGTCGCCCGAGAGGGGGGAGGTAGATCGGGGGGTGGCTAGACCCGTTTCTATGCCCTCCCTACCATACCAGATGCCATTGCTTCAGATGCTATGATTAGAGGTGTTGTCTTAGTTTGCCACAGAGATGCCTCTGTATTATTTGACCCTGGTTCACCTTATTCATATGTTTCCTCGTATTTTGCTCATTTTTTGGATATGCCCCATGACTCTTTACTTTCATCTATTCATGTATCTACTCATGTGGGCGATACTATTATTGTGGATCGCGTATATCGGTCATGTGTGGTGACTATTAGGGATCTGGAGACCAGAGTGGATCTTTTGCTGCTCAGTATGGTCGATTTTGATGTGATATTGGGTATGTATTGGTTGTCTCCGTATCATGATGTTCTAGATTGTTACCCTACGTCTGTGACGTTAGCAATGTCGGGGTTGCCGAGAGTTGAGTGGAGCAGTTTTATAGACTATGTTCCCAGTAGAGTGATTTCATACTTGAAGGCTCAGTGGATGGTTGAGAAGGTTTGTCTATCCTATTTGGCTTTTGTGAGGAATGTTAGTGCAGAGACTCCTGCCATTGATTCTGTTCCGGTGGTGCGTGAGTTTCCGGATGTGTTTCTTGCAGACATGCCAGGCATGCCGCCTGACAGGGATATTAACTTCGGTATTGATTTGGTGCCTGGCACTCAGCCCATTTCTATTCCACCGTACCGTATGGCACCGACTGAGTTGAAGGATTTGAAATAGCAGCTTCAAGAACTCCTTGATAAGGGGTTTATTCGGCCTAGTATGTCACCTTGGAGTGAACCAGTTTTATTTGTGAAGAAGAAGGATACTATGAGAATGTGCATTGATTACAGACAGTTGAACAAGGTCACAGTCAAGAACAAGTATCCTTTGCCACGTATTGATGATCTATTTGACTAGCTTCAGGGGGAGAGTGTGTTCTCCAAGATTGATTTGAGGTCAGGGTATCACCAGCTGAAGATCCGGGATTCGAATATTCTTAAGACAGCTTTCAGGACCCGATATAGCCATTATGAGTTCCTCGTGATGCCTTTTGGGCAAACCAACGCCCCAGCAGCGTTCATGCATTTGATGAACAGTGTGTTTCAGCCTTATTTGAACTCGTTCGTTATTGTATTCATTGATGATATCCTGATGTACTCTAGTAGCCAGGAAGAGCATGCCCAGCATCTGAGGATTGTGTTACAGAGATTGAGGGAGGAGAAGCTTTATGCAAAATTCTCCAAGTGTGAGTTTTGGCTCGGTTCAGTGGCATTCTTGGGGTACGTGGTGTCCAATGAGGGTATTCAGGTGGATCCAAAGAAGATAGAGGCGGTACAGAGTTGGCCCAGACTATCCTCAGCCATGGAGATTAGGCATTTTCTGGGTTTGGCGGGCTATTACTGTCATTTTATGGAGGGTTTTTCATCTATCGCATCGCCCTTAACCAAATTGACCCAAAAGGGTGCTCCATTCAGGCGGTCGTATGAGTGCGAGGAGAGATTTCAGAAGTTCAAGACTGCTTTGACCACGACTCCAGTTCTAGTTCTGCCATCAGCTTCTGGTTCTTACACATTGTATTATGATGCTTTGTGGATCGGTATTAGGTGTGTTCTGATGCAGGAGGGTAGAGTGATTGCTTATTGTTCGCGCTAGTTGAAGACCCATGAGAAGAACTATCATGTCCACGACCTTGAGTTAGCAGCTATTGTTCATGCCTTGAAGATTTGGAGGCACTATTTGTACGGTGTCCATTGTGAGATTTACACTGATCATCGGAGTTTGCAGCATTTGTTCAAATAGAATGACCTTAACTTGCGTCAGCGAAGGTGGTTGGAGCTTCTTAAGGACTATGATATCACCATTTTGTACCATCCTGGGAAGGCCAATGTAGTGGCCGATGCCTTGAGTCGCCGGGCGGAGAGTTTGGGGAGTTTAGCATATCTTCCAGCAGCAGAGAGACCCTTGGCATTAGATGTTCAGGCCTTAGCTAGCCATCTTGTCAGATTGGACATTTCGGAGCAGAGTCGAGTATTGGCTTGTGTGGTCTCTAGGTCTTCTCTTTATGATCGTATCAGAGAGTGTCAGTATGATGACCCCCATCAGCTCGTCCTCCAGGACAGGGTTCGGCGAGGTGATACTAGAGATGTGACTATTGGTGATGATGGCGTATTGGGGATGCAGAGCCAGATATGTGTGCCCAATGTGGATGGGCTTCGGGATTTGATTCTTGAGGAGGCCCACAGCTTGCGGTATTCTATTCATCCGTCTGTCGCGAAGATGTACCAGGATTTGAGACAACACTATTGGTGGAGGAGGATGAAGAAATATATAGGTGGGTTTATGGCTCGGTGTCTCAACTGTCAGCAGGTTAAGTATGAGCATCAGAGACCGGATAGCTTACTTCAGAGGTTAGAGATCCTAGAGTGGAAGTAGGAGCGGATCACCATGGATTTTGTAGTTGGGATCCCACGAACTTCAAGGAAGTTCGATGCTATTTGGGTAATTGTGGATCGGCTGACCAAGTCCGCGCACTTCATTCCAGTTGGTACTACTTATTCTTCAGAGCGGTTGGCTGAGATTTATATCCGAGAGATTGTTCGCCTTCATGGTGTCCCAGTTTCCATCATTTCAGATAGAGGCACACAGTTTACATCACAGTTTTGGAGGGCCGTGCAGTGAGAGTTGGGTACTCATGTTGAGTTGAGCACAGCCTTTCACCCTCAGACGGACGGACAGTCCTAACACACTATCAATATATTGAAAGACATGTTACGCGCTTGTGTCATTGATTTTGGGGGTTCATGGGACCAGTTTCTGCAACTCACAGAGTTTGCATATAACAACAGTTATCAGTCGAGTATTCAGATGGCTCCGTACGAGGCTTTATATGGGAGGCGATGTAGATCTTCGGTGGGATGGTTTGAGCTAGGTGAGGCTAGGCTCTTGGGTACAGACTTGGTCCATGATGCATTAGACAAGGTAAAATTGATCCAGGAGCGGCTTCACACGGCGCAGTCTAGGCAGAAGAGCTATGCTGACAGGAAGGTCTGTGATGTGTCTTTCATGGTCAGGGAGAAGGTTCTGCTGAAGGTATCACCCATGAAGGGAAGAGGGGAAAGCTGAGCTCCCGGTTCGTTGGGCCTTTTGAGGTACTTCGGAGGATAGGGGAGATGGCTTACAAGCTTGCCTTGCCACCTAGCTTGTCGAGTGTACATCTGGTATTTCATGTTTCTACGCTCCGAAAGTATATCGGTGATCCTTCCCATGTTTTGGATTTCAGCACGGTTCAGTTGGATAGTGATATGACTTATGATGTGGAACCAGTGGCCATTTTGGAGTGGCAGGTTCGGAAGTTAAGGTCAAAGGATATAGCTTTAGTGAAGGTGCAGTAGAGAGGTCAACCTGTGCAGGAGGCCACTTGGGAGACCGAGCGGGAGATGCAGAGCAGATATCCACACCTATTTGAGACTCTAGTTATGTTTCTAGACTCGTTTGAGGATGAACGTTTGTTTAAGAGGGGGAGGATGTAACGACTCGACCGGTCATTTCGAAAGTTATAGCCTCATTTCCCCCATTTTTGCTTCTTTTGTGCTTTACAACTGTATCATATCCTACCGGGTTGGTTGGTTCGGGTCCGGAGTGGTTTCGGGGTGAATTGAGACACTTAATCTCTTAATTGGAAGCTTAAGTTGGAAAAAGGTTGACCAGATGTCGACTTGTATAAATGACCTTAGATTTTAATTTTGATAGTTTCGTTAGCTCCGTTAGGTGATTTTGGACTTAGGAGTGCATCCGGAATTTGATTTGGAGGTCCGTAGTAGAATTAGGCATGAATTGGTGAAAGTTGGAATTTTGGTGACTTTGGCCGGCAGTGGAAATTTTGATATCGGGGTCGGAATGGATTTCCCGAAAGTTGAAGTAGGTTCGTGGTGTCATTTTTTACTTGTGTGTAAAATTTGAGGTCGATCGGACGTGGTTTGGTAGGTTTCGGCGTCGTTTGTGGAATTCGAAAGTTTAGAATTTCTTTAGGCTTGAATCCGGGTGTAATTGGTGTTTTGATGTAGTATTGAGTGATTCGAAGGTCCAACTAAGTTCTCATGGGGTTTCATGACTTGTTGGTATGATCGGTTGAGGTCCAGAGGCCTCGGGGTGATTTCGGGTGGTTAACAGCTTGATGGGAGTTAAGGAAATGCAGCTGAAGCTGCTGCTATAGGTGTAACTGCACCTGCGGAGTGGGAACCGCAGGTGCGAGTCCACAAAAGCAAAGAATAAATCGTAGATGCGGCCAAGAAGGAGCTCGGCAGGAGCCGCATGTGCGAAGATTTTCCCGTACCTTTGAGGGTCGCAGATGCGGGCAGCTGGGCGTAAGTGCGAAGGATGGCCGCAAGTGCAATGGATTCCTGCACCTGCGATAGGCGCAGATACGGTCTAGGAGCCGCAGTAGCGAGGTCAGGACTTTTAAGTGAAATCCGCACCTGCGATGGAATTTCTGCAGGTGCGGCACCACAGAAGCGACAAGTGAACCGCATGTGCGGTATTTCTGGGCAGAAAAACACCAGCTCGAGGGTTGGACTTTGATTTTCGATTTTGGACTTGAGAAGATCGGGAGAGAGGCAATTTTTTGAGGATTTTCAAGAAAAACGTTAGGGTAAGTAATTCTAACCCTGATTGGTCTAAATTTCGTGAATCTATGGCTTTATCCATCATCTAATTAGGGATTTGAGTTGTAAATTTGGGAGGAAATGGTAGAAACTTCATAGGCTAAAATTTCGAGTTTAGGAAGGTGATTCGAGGTTGGATTCGAGTAATTCTTGTATGGTTGGACTCGTGAATGGATGGGTTGTTCATATTTTGTGACTTTTGTCAGATTTCGAGATGTGGGCTCGGGGTTCGGTTTGAGCCTATTTCGGATTTTCACTTATAATTTCGTGTTTCTCTTGTGGAATTGATTCTTTTAGACTACATTAATTATATCGTACTGCTTATGGCTAGATTCAGGGCGTTTGGAGATTGATTCGAGGGGCAAGGGCATTGCGGAGTAGGATTTCTGCGCGGTTGAGGTAAGTAACAGTCTTAAATCTGGTTTTGAGAGTATGAAACCCCGAGGATTGGTATGATGTGAGAGTTTGGAGGTGACACACATGCTAGGTGACAGGCGTGTGAGCGTGCACCGTGAGGTATTATGACTTGGTCCGTCCCGTGAGACTGTAAAGTCGAATAGCCATTGTTATTACTTGTTTTGTTTCCTTGCCTTTGAGCAATTGACTACCTTTCATTTTAGAAACCATGCTTAGGCCCTATGATATCACTATTGGGACCTACAACGGTCGTATACCTGTTGAATTAACTGCTAATTGTTGTCTTGTACTCAGTTACAGTCTTATTTGTGTGTTATATCTTTGTTCCCTCTCATTTCTTGTTGATACTTGTTGTATTCTCTGTTTGGGCCGATTATTATGATATTATGTGAGCCCGAGGGGCTGGAGAGGTTAGTGACTGAGATAGGGCCTGAGTGCCGAGCTGTGAACTATGTGAGGGTATATGGATCGGGTTGCACGCCGTAACAAGCCTTATGGCTATTTATGAACTGTGGATCAGGTAGCACGCTGCAACGAGCCTTATGGCTACTTATATGATTGGGTCAGGCTGCACGCCGCAGCAATATAGCGCTTGGGCTGGAAGGAGCCCCTCCGGAGTCTGTACACCCCCAGTGAGCGCAGGTACCTATTGAGAGTGTGTATTGAAGGCTGAGGGCCGATAATATGAGTTGATGAGATGAGTTGAGTGACTGCTGCCTTGAGAGGCTGTACTTGATTTTATTTATTGTTGTACTTAGTTGCTATCTGATGTTGTTGTGAAATTTCTGGAAGATTCACATCTGTCTTACTTGGGCTCGAACTGATTTGACTTATACCACCGTATTAGAAAGCATATTCACTCTTTACTGAAAGCTTTTGAAATGATCTGTATTATTATAGTTCGTCACTGCTTCTCAGTTCCTTATTTAATTATGTTACTTTCTGAGTTGGTTGTACTCATGCTACACCCTGCACTTCATGTGCAGATCCAGGTGTGTATGGTTCTGGCGGTCGCTAAGTTCATGCGCGGGCTGATTATCGGAGACTTACGAGGTAGCTGCCGGCGTTCGCAGTCTTTGTTTCTCCTTTCTTATTATCTTTTCTCTCTTGTATTGGCATTTGGCACAGACTGTAGTAGACTCTGTTTCTAGATTGGTTATTAGATGCTCATGACTTAGTGACACCTCGATGTTAGGCTATTTTTCCGCACTTATATTTTATTTGGATTTTACCCCCGTTTTTATGAAAAATTCCGGTTAATTTAAATATCTTAATTCATTTCTGTTAAATTTTGAAAGTGTCTTGGGATGGTCGGCTTGCCTAGTATCATAATAGGTGCCATCACGACGGGTTAGGCTTTGGGTCGTGACAAATCGGAGCAGAATCGCAATTTGCCAAAATGAAGGATGGATTTGGCCTAGGTTTATTTGATACTGACGGCAAAAATCAAAGACGACAGGTTCGAGGGGGCCCATCGTGAAAGGGTAAGTGTAAACACTTAGAAACCCTTCCACATGGGTGGTGATGTCCTCTTCGGGGGTCGGGATCACCACCTTTTTGCCCTCCCAGTTGCAATCTTTCTCTACCTGCTTAAGGTACCCCTCAGTTATCGAACATATATACATCGACACTGGCACGCATCAACCGGGAACTGACGAGGCTTTATCGGTCTTAAAATCGGAAGTGAGAACACACCCCCCGGGAACACACTCCTCGGGGCGCAGCTCCGCCGATGTCTTGTCGCCGGCCGGCCGCGATGAAGAAGCGTTTTCCTTTTGAGGAACGGTTTTTGATATTTTTGCCATTTTTGTATGGATTTGAAATTGAAAATAGATTGAGATGATAAGATTTGGTATTTTGAGAAGAGGTTAGTAGGGAAAATCATAGATTTGCGGATGAAGAAATTAGAAGATATAAAAAGCCTTGGAGATTGGAAATGTGAAAGTAAAAGTTCAAAATGGTGGAAAGAGGGGCTATTTATAAATTTCACAATGACGGTTCAATATTGGCGGTGGCCGACCATCAATTGACGTGCATTTAATTCCTTGGTAACTATACAGATGGGATGTTTCAGTCACTTCTGTCGCTTATGTCACAAGGATGACATCATGACAGGTCGAGATAGAAAATCGAAGACTCAATTCGTTTCTTGTCATCACAACTCCAAAAAAATGAGGAGACTATCTATATACGGTTAAAATCGGGCCCACTCGATTTTACTATTTGACCGGGACCGATAGTTTACATCGAAGGATGGCCTCATAACGGAATAGGCCATATCACGAGGATAAGGTACCGAGTTCAGAACCGAGGTACCTAGCAAGATCGAGGCTAGTAGCGATCGAATCCAAACAAGATAGACATCGAGCAAGATCGAAGATAGCACAATAACAGAAAGGCGAGATATCCGTGACTGGTCAAGGATCACGGCGTAAATTTCGGTGACTGGTCGAGGATCATGGCATAAATCTCGGAACGGATCAAATCAGAAACGGTTAATTAGCTAATCATGTGGTTTTCTTCTGTAATTAGAGTTATCCCATAAGTAGAACTCCTCTATTATATAAAGGGGAGTATTAATCATTTGTAACACACAGTTCTCACGTAAAAAAGCAATACAATTTTCTTTTCTGTTGATACGATTGTTCATCAATTTTGCTTTATTTTCAACTATTTTGGTATCAGTCAGTTCGAGGGCACCCTAGAGGGTTGAATTCCGTTTCAATACCGGTTCGCTTTATTTTATAGTTCATTTCTGTTATTAACCTTCGTATTTGTCTATCGGTATTAAGTAAAATTGTGTATCCTTAGAATCTCATTATAAGTTTAATTGTTATCTAATTTTAAGGGTAAATAAACACCGCCTTAACTGGTAGTGCTACTGCTCGTACGATTCAAATGATTTTTATTATACATCCATCTATAATGTCCAAATTCCATCTACGAAGAAGAAAACTTAAAATTTATAAGATATTTCAAATCATTTAGTTTATTTAAAGTAACTAATTATAGGTTATGTTCTTTTTGAATGTTCCTTTTTGAAATATGATCTCCTCATTTAATGCTACATTAAAAATATTTGGGTTATTAAGTGTAAAAAAAAAACAGTTAGTTTTAGTTTACTTTACACATTTAAAATGTGACTTGGTTGTTTCTCCATTTAAAAGTTAAAATAAAATTTCTAAACGCTGACACAATTTCGCCATAAACAATCATTACTAAATGTTTCCATAATAAAATACAGTAAAATTTTGGTGGAGTACTATTAAGTATGATCATATGCACTTATATTTTTGTCTATTATTGAATTAAAAATTAAATAAAATATCATATCAGAAAAAATAATTTAGAAAAAGGGGGATAGAAATAATATGCGGGTATTATACTTGAATTAATACAAAGAATATTAAAAGGCAAGCAAATAACTGATAATCTCAAATATTATAGATAAAATTAAACATTGTAGAATGAAATTGTAAAAATTAGATGGAAATTTTATTTCAATAGAAAGAAAAACCATTTTCATCTATATATAGTATTTATTCCATGATCAAGTTAAATTGGGCATATTCAATACAAAGGACGACAATCAAAAAGCAGTAAAAATGTGAGTAAAGTAATATCCGAATATATGTAAATATGCCGAATTTCAAGTCTCCCCGAGCATTTCTCATGTACGCATACCGCCATATATAATCTTTTATTGCTCTTCTTTGTGCAGAAATTAAAGGACATCCTCACAGAAGCTAGCATGAGTGAGTTAACGAACATTTGGGGGGGAAAGCTTGCTTGCTTAGTGGCAGTACAAAGTAATGATCACTGAAAAGTTTGTACAACTGAGTACTAATTTTAATTTGTAACTTCCCTCCATTTTTTTCATCTGTACACTACAAGAAAAGTGTCATTTACATGAGGATTGTTTTTTGGGAATTAAAATAAAAAATTCACAGGTAAACTAGTTACTTGCGGATTTTCATGCAAATAATAATCTCAAGGAAAAAAGCTCGTGAGTAATCTTTACCTGCGGATTTAAAAATTTTCAGGTAAGTTACCTGGGAATAATATGTTCGCAAGTACATTACCTGGGGATGATAAATCCGTATGTAAGTTACTTGCAGAATTTTTCGCAAGGAATACAAAAAAGTCGTAGTAAAATTGGGTAAAAGCTTGCGAAAGAAAGGAGTTCACTTGGGGATTTTCATGGGTAATTATTCGCATATAAAACCGCCAAGTTAATTTGCAGGAAATATTCGGTAAAGATTTCATAGAAAAATGAAATTTTCATGGAGTTTTTGGAATAATTCCATTGGAGAATTCTTATTAAAAGTCCCAAGTAAATCTGCAGTAAACATATTTACTCAGTAAAATCCCCATGAAACCTTCGCTTGCGAATCCTCACAAAAATCCTCAGGTAATACTTCGCCAGTACATCTCCAAATAAAGTTTTATGATTAACCAAAAATTCTATTTTTGGTAGGATATTTCGCATGAAATATCTGCAAGTAATCGCATGTAATTTGATTCCATTCAAGGCACATCCCCATGAAAATTCACAAGTAATCTGAACATTTTTCAAAAGCTAATTATTTGCATTTAATCCCAAAATTATGTTCCATACAATTCAATATAATTATAGTATTCACCCTCTCTTTTTTCACCAAACAATTCTGCACCAATCTAAAGTAATTATAGGAAAAAATATAACTCATAATATTAATAGATAATAATGTATAATTCCTAAATAAAAAAATTAAGAAATCTAAATTGCAAATCTTAATTAGTACTACCAAGTATCTCAATTAAGATCATACTCATCTACGGAGTAATCATCCTTATCACTCTCAGAATCTTCATTGTTTTTCAAAGATGATGCATTTGAAGATGCATGAACTTGGGCTCTAATCTGATCAACTTCTTCAGACATAAGGAGATTTTGATTGCTTAGGTACTTTTACAGATCGGCCCGAGGAGCCAAGACGTGCAACTCTTCCTTTCTTCTTCCACCAACTGATAGCGCGCACCCAAATATCCATGCCACTTAATTGAGATGACTGGCTAGCTGAATTAGTGTCTCCATCAACTGATGCACTTTGAGAAGCTGATAGTTCTTTCTTCTTCTTTTTCAAAATTATTCTGCACAGAAGCATTGAAACAAACACTAATTTTTTCTCTTGCAAGTAGGTTGTGGGAACTCTTCCAAGAAGATTTAGCCAGCTCAAATTTACTACGAATGCATGCAAATGCAACTGGCAAGGCCTTCAATAACTGGCTTGTGAGGATCAGACCTATATAAAAATGCAGCAGTTATCAATAATATATAATAAATTAGGTTCACCAAAGCATGTGTACACGTAATTACCCATCTTCTTCAGGTACAATCCATTGAGTGACTGATTAGATTTACTTCAAAACTAGGTTGATGCCGATTGACTTGAGAACTAGGTTGAGGCAAGAAAGTCTCATGTACATGAAGTAAATTAGTTTGCGATAGAAGGGGAGGTTGTGTTGTGATGGAATTAAGGGAGGCAATTGAGCTGTAGTTCCCAGTTTGTTTAGATCCTGTACCTGACATCTTTGGATAGAAACAAATAATGTTTACACAATTTTCAGTAAACTGACAGATAACTAGGTTTATAAGTGAAGAAAAAAATATGATACATAAAAACAGATACTCCAAGAAACTAAAGGCTTGTACTAGTAAATAATAAACAGAATTATGTACCTTACTACTTGATCATACTAAAACCAATGAAACATAACAAGTAGGACAAACGCCTAAGACACACTTCAATCTTTGACTAAAGCAAACAACATTATATATACTGTTTACAAGAGTGTGCTATCATGACAAACCATAATTTTTCTAATATTAAATCCTATGAGTCATTTGAAAGGCTCTCTGTTCTAAACAGTAGCAATTGGAAAGAAAAGAGATACAAAAGATCCATTGAGCCAAAATTTTCCAGAGGGTACGTAATGTATATTATTCTCTCGAACGCTAATCAGCCTCTCAAAATCTTTTATTAAGACACAACATTAAATCGAATGACTCAAATAGAAATGGTAAGAAAAACCTGCAGATGTCAATAATTAAAATAAGGTATTATGCTAATTGTCATACTAAAACTAATGAACCATAACAAATAGGACAAGGGGCTAAGATACAAACTTCAATCTTTGACTAAAGCAAACTATCATTATATATGTCTTTACAAAAGTGCTAAATATATAATAGCATCTGAATACAATTTTTCTTACATTAAATCCTAGAGTCGTGTGAATAATAGCATCTAAACAGTAGCAATTGGAAAGAAAAGTGAGACAAAAGATCCATTCAGCCAAAACTTTCCAGAGGGTACGTAACACACATCATTCTCTCGGATGCTAATCAGTCTTTCAAAATCTTTCAATACTTGCAAATCGTCATTAAATTCAACTGTCTTTACCATCTTTTCTAAAGCATTCCTTTCTGCTTCTCTTTGTTTCTGCAACTTCAAATTCTTTGCCTCTTTAATCCTTTCTGCAACCGTTCGATCTTGCAATTTTAACTTTTCCTCTTCTTCAATCCTGGCTTTCTTTTCGCATTACTGCAAAACCCCATTTCTGCTCATACCTCGGACAACCTCCTTAACTGGTAGTGCTAGTGCCCGACCAAAATCATTATTGGAAAAATTGTCTGAATCATCAACTTTGGTACTGCAACTTAGTTTTGGTTTTTTATTGGCAGAGCGCAATGCAACGTCGTCTTGTTTTACTGATGTTGATCTTGAATCTTGAGTTTTCACGATCCTCTTCAACTTGTGTGTACTCTGTGTTGAAATTGGCAAAAGTACCACATCAGTGGATGACAATTTTGAATGGAAATTTCACCCTATAAAAGGAGGCCTAATGTTTAGGATTGAAACACACCTCTCATTTGCCTTTTATCTTCTTAAGGCATTTGTATCTTCTTTTTTTAGTATTATTTCACTTGTAATTTTGGAGATAAATAAAATATTAATTGTGTCCGAGGAAGTAGGCAAAATTGGCCGAACCTCGTAAATTCTGGTGTTCTTTTATTGTTGTCTTATTGTCTTGTTTATTATTTAGTGGTTGTCATAATTTTTGGTATAGTAGTTGTGACTCATTCACACTATATATATTTGGCTTCCGCAACAATTGGTATCAGAGCCAAGATACTGTCTAAGTATGCTCTGTGGTTGCAGCATAGTCTGATCTTCCACATCAGAAAAGATCTATCTTGGTAACTAAGTCAAGGTTCTGTCTGAGTATACTCTGTGGTTGCAGCTTAGTCTGATCTTCCACACCAGAAAGAAAATAATCTTGATTTGTGTCGTCAGCTACTAAATAATATTTGTGTTAAAATGGGAGATAGTAAACAAGAAGAATCTACATCAAGTGTCAATAATACGTCATCATTGGCATCTTCGCTTATGACAAGAATTGCGTCAAATGCGAAATTTGCGGTAGAAATTTTTGACGGGTCAGGATATTTTGGGATGTGGCAAGGCGAGGTTCTAGATGTTCTTTTTCAACAAGGGCTAGATCTTGCCATTGAAGAAAAGAAACCAGATATTATTGGAGAAGAAGATTGGAAAATTATCAATCGTATTGCTTGCAGTACCATTCGATCCTACCTTGCTAGAGAGCAGAAATATCCATACACAAAGGAAACTTCTGCAAGTAAATTATGGAAAGTACTGGAGGATAAATTTTTAAAGAAAAACAGTCAAAATAAATTGTACATGAAGAAGAGACTGTTTCGCTTCACCTATGTTCCTGGTACCACAATGAATGAACATATCACCAGTTTCAATAAGTTAGTCACAGATTTGTAAAATATGGATGCAATTTTTGATGATGGTGACTTGGCCTTGATGTTGTTGGGGTCACTTCCTAATGAGTACGAGCACCTTGAAACTACTCTACTCTATGGAAATGACGAAATTTCTCTCAGAGAAGTTTGTTCGGCTTTGTACAGCTATGAACAAAGAAAGGGAGAAAAACAGAAGGGCGGAGAAGGAGAAACACTAATTGTGAGGGGTCGTCCTCAAAATCAAACGAGGACTAAGAAGGGAAGATCTAAGTCGAGATCTAGACCCAGCAAAGATGAATGTGCCTTTTGTCGAGAAAAGGGGCACTGGAAGAAAGACTGTCCGAAGTTGAAGAATAAGGCCAGACATAACAATGGAAAGGCCATTATGGATTCAAATGTAGCTGATTGTGATGATTCAGACTTCTCATTAGTTACAACAGAGTTATCAACATCATCAGACATATGGTTGATGGACTCGGCTTGTAGCTATCATATGTGTCCCAACAAGGATTGGTTCGTGAATTTTCAAGAAGGAGAATATGGAGTCATCCACACAGCGGATAACAGCCCTCTTACCTCATATGGCATTGGTTCAATAAGATTAAGGAGCCATGATGGAATGATTAGAATATTAACAGATGTTCGATATGTACCGGGTTTGAAGAAGAATCTCATCTCTGTGGGAGCCCTAGAATCAAAAGGGTTCAAAATCATTGCAGAAAATGGAGTGATGAGAATATGCTCTGGTACACTAGTGGTAATGAAGGCCAATCGGAAGAACAATAACATGTACTGCTATCATGGTAGTACAGTTATTGGGACAGCAACAGTGACATCCAGTGATGACAAAGAGGCAGAAGCAACCAGGCTATAGCACATGCGCTTGGGACATGCTGGAGAAAAATCCTTGAAAGCTCTATCTAATCAAGGATTGTTAGAAGGCGTAAAGACTTGCAACTTGGAGTTTTGCGAGCATTGTGTCAAAGGGAAATAGACAAGGGTTAAATTTGGTACAGCGATCCATAATACTAAAGGCATTTTGGATTATGTATACTCTGATGTTTGGGGTGCTTCCAAAACACCTTCATTGGGTGGGAAGCACTATTTTGTAACCTTTGTTGATGATTTTTCCCGAAGAGTATGGGTGTATACAATGAAGAGGAAAAATGAAGTGTTGGGAATTTTTCTCAAATGGAAAACGATGTTGGAGAATCAAACAGGCAGGAGGATCAAGTGTATTCGCACAGACAATGGAGGTGAATACAAAAATGATTATTTCAATAAGGTCTGTGAAAATGATGGCATCGTCCGACACTTCACTGTCAGACATACACCACAACAGAATGGAGTGGCAGAACATATGAACCGGACTTTACTGGAGAAGGTACGGTGTATATTGTCCAATGCTGGCTTGGGCAAAGAATTTTGGGCTGAGGCAATTACATATGCATGCCACCTCATTAATCGTCTACCATCTGCTGCTATTGATAGCAAGACACCATTTGAAAAATAGTATGGAAAACCTGATGTAGATTATGACTCTTTGCACGTGTTTGGCTCAATTACATACTATCATGTGAAAGAGTCAAAATTGGATCCGAGAGCAAAGAAGGCTATATTTATGGGAATTACTTCTAGAGTCAAAGGATACCGCTTATGGTGTCCAGAGACAAGGAATATTATATTCAGCAGAGATGTTACCTTTGATGAATCTGCCATAACAGATAAGGTGACAGTTGAAGATGTCAAACAAACTGGTGGTGCATCAAAGCAGGCGGAGTTTGAGGGAAAATTTATTTTTCCTACACAAGAAGCAGAAGAGGAAACTCATGAAGATTACCCTCTGGAAGAAGAGCCAGTAGAAAGGGAGATTCCAACTCAGGAACCTCGACAACAACTTGAATCAATAGCAACCAGCAGGCCAAAGAGGACAATAACGAAACCTGTTCGTCTCATAGAGACGGTTGCTTGTGCAACCTTAATTGTAGCTGATGGTGTTCCTACCACTTATAAAGACGCAATCCAAAGTTCAGAAGAGGATAAGTGGAGGATTGCCATGAATGAAGAAATGCAGTCCCTTCATCAGAATCATACATGGAAATTGGCCAATCTCCCGAAGGGAAAGAAAGCAATTGGGTGCAAATGGGTATTTGCAAAGAAAGAAGGATTTTCTAACCAAGAAGATGTTCGCTACAAAGCAAGATTGGTGGCCAAAGAATATGCTCAAAAGGAGGGAATTGATTACAATGAAGTATTTTCTCCAGTTATAAAACATTCCTCCATTAGAATTATATTGGCTTTGGTAGTACAGTTGGATTTGGAACTAGTTCAGATGGATGTAAAAACTGCGTTTTTACATGGAAACTTGGAGGAGGAAATCTACATGACTCAGCCAGAAGGATTCAAAGTTGCTGGAAAAGAAAATATGGTATGCAAACTTGAAAAATCGTTGTATGGATTGAAATAATCTTCTAGACAATGGTACAAGCGATTTGACAAGTTTATGTTGCGGCAAGGGTACAAGAGAAGCAAATACGATCATTGTGTGTATTTGCGCAAACTTAATGATGGTTCCTTTGTATATCTTCTCCTATATATTGATGATATGTTGATAACTTCCAAGAATTCGGAAGAAATTGATAAGTTGAAGATTCAACTGAAGGAGGAGTTCGAGATGAAGGATCTGGGTGAGGCAAAAAAAATTCTTGGCATGGAGATAATAAGAGATAAACGTACAAAGAAACTCTGTTTATCTCAGAAAGAATATTTGAAGAGAGTACTAAAGCGTTTTGGTATAGATAAGAAGACTAAGCCAATTAGTACGCCACTTGCTCCCCATTTTAAGCTAAGTACTACTATGTCGCCAAAGGATGAAATTGAACAGGAGTATATGTTAAGGGTACCATACGCAAATATTGTTGGTAACTTGATGTATGCAATAGTTTGTACGAGACCTGACATTTCACAAGCCGTTGGAGTTATTAGTAGATATATGCATAATCCAGGAAAGGAGCATTGGCAAGCTGTGAAATGGATTCTACGGTATATTCATAGTACTGTAGATGTTGGGTTAGTTTTTGAGCAGGAAGGCAATCGGTCTGTAGTTGGATATTGTGACTCAGATTTTGCGGGTGATCTGGACAAACGAAGGTCAACTACTGGTTATGTGTTTACTTTTGCAAAGGCACCAGTTAGTTGGAAGTCTACTTTGCAGTCAACAGTTGCTTTGTCTACAACAGAGGCAGAGTACATGGCTATTACAGAGGCTGTGAAGGAGGCAATTTGGCTTCAGGGGTTGCTAAAGGAGCTTGGTATTGAACAAAAAAATATTACAATTTTTTGTGATAGTCAAAGTGCTATTCAATTAGCGAAGAACCAAGTTTATCATGCAAGGACGAAGCACATTGATGTTCGGTATCATTTCGTACGAGAAATCATAGAAGAAGATGGAGTCACAGTGAAGAAAATTCATACTACAGAGAACCCTGCTGATATGCTGACAAAAGTGGTGACTGCGGTCAAGTTTCAACATTGTTTGGATTTGATCAACATTGTTGAACACTAAAGATTGAAGATGAAGACACAACCAAAATTTGTTATTGAGAGAAAATTGAAGATGTGAATTTTTGCCAAGGTGGAGATTTGTTGAAATTAGCAAAAGTACCACATCGGTGGATGACAATTTTGAATGGGAATTTCACCCTATAAAAGGAGGCCTAATGTTTAGGATTGAAACACACCTCTCATTTGCCTTTTATCTTCTTAAGGCATTTGTATCTTCTTTCTTTAGTATTATTTCACTTGTAATTTTGGAGTGGAATAAAATATTGATTGTGTCCGAGGAAGTAGGCAAAATTGGCCGAACCTCGTAAATTCTGATGTTCTTTTATTGTTGTCTTATTGTCTTGTTTATTATTTAGTGGTTGTCATAATTTTTGGTATAATAGTTGTGACTCATTCACACTATATACATTTGGCTTCCGCAACACTCTGATCATCACATTTATCAAAGTTCTTAGTGTTACTTAATTCTTCCTCAAGAGAAATCAAACCCCTTATTTTACTGATACCATTCTGGATTGTCCGAACCTCTGTCGCAATGTTTAGATTTTCTTCGGAAGGCATATTTGTAGTCGATTTCTTGTCGCAACAACAACTCACGTCCTTAGTGTTTTTTCTTTTTCTACTATTCAAAATGGAATGGGTAATGGGCATATTCTGCCTTCTCTTGTGATGAATAGCCATTAGAATTGGCATTGTACTACTGCAGAGTTTTACTGGAGTGTAGTGAAAAGCAACAAAAACAAGAAAAAACAATGGAATAGAAGATGATATAATGTGTGAATCAAAACCCTAAACATATGCTAAACAAATAGAGATGAACTATTATATGTAGAGTTGTAGGCCTTTTCCAACTAAATTTAGGAGAAGGTTTTGGGAAACCAAAACAGAGTAGGAAATGGTTAAGGTTTTCATTGCACGCGGGAGCACTTTAATTCGAACTTCTTGGGACCTAAGTTATACATGTCATTTGTTTCCTAATTTGGTTTTTACAGGTAATTACAGTATAATAAATCTTTCTTCTTTGTAGCAAAGGATAATATATAATTACCAAAATAAATTACTTAGCCTACATTTTTTTTTAAGAACGTAATTAAGTAAATATAGACTGATTTATTGGGGGAAAAAACAATAAGTTGATTCTAGTCAATAGGAAATTATTATATGGTACTTCCTCCGGTCCTTTTTATTTGCTAGTTGTCATGTTTGGCTTTTGTACGTCCCTAATGAAAATATTAATCGAAAAGATAATTTGACTAAGTTGTACTTCTTTATTCTTGGATCTCAGTTTATTACGTAATAAGTATTATTCTTATTTTCACGATGTTAATCTCTCTTCATATTTTATTAGAGAAATGGTAAAGGTTAAAAAAATTGATTAACTCTTGCTTAATTTACTAAAATGACAAGTAGTGTGGACCAATTATTTTTAATAATCTTGACAGCCAAAAAAGACCGGATCGGAGAGAGTATATATGCTTTAGATTAACTGCTTAAAAAGGCGATAAATTAGCACCTAATGGCCAACAAAAGATTGGAACTTGATTGGCTAATTAAAGAATTAAAATTTATCGTTTTAAATATAACGTATTCGAGGTCCAAGAACAACCTTCTATATCTAAAATAATAGATTTATATTGTTAGAGTCGAAATTGAGAAAAATTTCTTACTCCAAAGCTAGAATTAATCGTAGGTGGTGCTTATGAATTGCCCTTATTCTCAATGCTTTCTTTTCTGAGTAGCTGGGAAGGGTTATATAGGGGTGTGTGAATTCTTAGATATGTACTTCTCAATCTGTAATTAATAGTATGTTTGGTCACGCTTCTTCAAACTCAAAAATATTTTTTTCAAAGTTAAGTGTTTGGCATAACTTTTAGAAAAAAATAAATACTTTTGAATATAAGCAAAAACAGTTTTGTAGAAACATGCAAAAGTAGTTTCTCCCCAAAAGTGCTTTTGAGAAAAATACACCTAAAAATATTTTTTAAGAGTTTGGTCAAATATTAATTGCTCTCAGAAGTGATTTTTAAATTAATTAATCAAACACAAACTGTTTTTAAATAAAAGTACTTCTAGAAAAAACACTTTTAAAAGAAAAACACTTCTCAAAGTAAGATGGTTTTAGAAACTTGGCCAAACAAACTATAAATTACTTTGATTAGAGGATACTTATTGGGATCGAAGTAAAAATCAACATATCTGAACTCCAACAGTTTATTTTCAGGCTCTCTTCTGTACAAGATATGGTGAACTATGTATGACACAATGTTAAAGTATCTGTTAATAGAGATTGATATCTATTTATCTATCTATCTATTTATATTATTATAAAAGCACGAATAATTAATACTAAATGTTGAATGATTAAAATAATCTTAAAATATTAAACGACTTTTATAACTTTAATTATTTGTATAATTTAAGCATATAGTTATAAATTACCCGAGGCTGATTTTTCTTTCCATTTAAACTACTCAATGCTAAATAGCCGACTTTGGGTCAAATTCTTTTTTTTTTTTCCGGCATACTTCTTCTTGCTATCCTACTTTTTGTTGGACAATATATGGCCTACTTTTTGTTGGACAATATATGGCCGATTTGGTTTCTCCTCACCACCGCCAGCTTTTATTTGCAAGTCTTTTCCTTTTTTGACAAAGATACTTTTCCTTATTTAATCTTGTTCCATATTCATCTTAATTGTACGAATCCATGTAGAAAAAGAATAAGTCAATTATTCCTATAAAAGATGCTATTGTTCCATATTATTCATTGCTCTCTAAAGGTTTTGGTGTAGAACGAAGCAATTTTCTCTAAAGGTATTATTAGTTCTCTCTATTGTTCCCGTTTTTCGTAATTGAGTAATTCTTTAGGGTCATGTATATGAATTAGAGAGAAAAATAATGACATCTTAACTTTTATTGTAATTGATTTTTGTGTCGTACTTCTTTGTTTTTCGACGTAGTTTTTAGTTTTAGATATCAAAATCTTTTACATTGATGTAGTATTATGTTTAAATTGTATATCGTTAGAGATTAATGGTTTCTATTATTTCAACTAATGTTAGTGTAATAATATTAATTTTCAACTATTACATTATATTTTGCAGCTTTTACTTAAATATTGCAGGTATTTCGCGCCGCGTAATGAAATCAGATTTGAAAAAACAATGTGTCCCAATAAATAACCTTAAACCTTATGATGTTGAATGGGTAATTAAGGTATTGATTATTCAAATAGGACCAATAATAAAATTTAAGAACGACAAAGGAGAGAATTTGCATTGGCATTTAATATTTGTTGACGAAGAGGTAGGCTTCTTTTGTATATTTTTTTATTATATAATTTGTACTTATTCGGACTATTTTTAATTAATCTAAAATTATTTTTATATTAATTTATAGGGGACAAAGATCCAGACAATACTTTTCAATACAAATTTGAAGATTGGTTAAAATTTATTTCAACAGAACAAAAGTTATTACATTATAAATGGTCGCGTGAAGGCTGCTAATTCTATGTATTTATCTGTGCAAAAGGAGTTAGAAATATCTTTTAGTAATTATACTACAGTTAGGGGATGCACCAACCACTTTTCAACCACAAAATTTTCGAATAATTTTCTATCTTTAGAAGAGGCAACAAAATCCACCATCGGAACATTATTTGGTAATATCCTTCTCGCTATCTTTTGATAATACATTGAATACTTTTATTTTAATGTATGTAAGTATTTCACATTAATTCCTTTAATAGTTACTTTGTAACTTGATTTCTCTTTATACTTTTCACGGACGTAATTTGCATATCAATAAAAGCAAAGGGACCATCAACGGTAGGAGGAAAAGAGAGGCTCGAAATAATAGTTACAGATCGACTTTTATACCCTTAATTATGTACATTAATATTTACAAGAAATCATATGAAAAGGACAAAATAAAAAATACTACACGCTAGAATGAGTACTTGTAATAGAATCCATTGCAAATTAGGATCTCTCTTTAGCGGTTACAACACGAAGTGCACAAAAATTGGCGGATTTGAAACTTCTATTATATGCAAAATATTAATTGATTTTTTAAGAGATTTGACTTCCATTTTCTATACTGGTATTTTTATTTGCCATGCAGAATCCCAAACTAATATATATTTATATTATAAACCTTACCTAATTCAATAAGAAAAGATTAGTAATCAAAATTTTAGTTGATTATAAAATTTAAAATATTCGAAAATAACTTAAATTATTATTTTATCCAATGCAAAATATATTTTTAAAAGGTAAAAAAGATAAACGATATTATATTTCATTAATAATATAGGACATAGATATAGATAGTGAAATCGGAAAAAAAAAAAAAGAAAGCGAAAAGAAACCATAACAAAGAAGATGTCATTCTGTAATTATATATTTTATCTCTCTATCATAAAAAGATGTTGTTCGATAATATTAAATAACTTGCTTGTTATATAATGAGAAAAAAGAAAGGAATACAGATTTAAAAATATGTATTCTTTAAATCTGGTCCCCGTTCAAAAATAAATAAATTAGAATTTCATCTTCATCTTTGGACAGACGAGAAATAAGCTTATGAAACGGAGATCTAACAAAAAATATTGTTGAATGAGGTTATTGCTCTCATTCAAAGAAAGAATGATATTATTTTCCAACAATTAAAAGGTAAGTGATTAAGTAATATTTACTCATTATTAAAACATAAATGATTTACGGAAAAACAGATAAGGGTAAGTTTTAAAGTTGATGTTATTAACTGATGAAAAGCAAGGATATCGTTAAGGAAAAACAATATACGAAAATGTAGAAAGCAAAGCAAACATTATTCTTGTTCTGTAATGATAACTCCATTAGTCTCAATATAACTGGAACGCGAATTAGTTGATGGTCATTAGAAATATCATGAAAATTTCTCTTGGAGATTTTTATACCAGAGTAATGCTAAATAAAAATATTTTTCATTATATTGATCTGGTTGATTATGACAAGGCAACTAAGATTATACATGATACCTAAGAATAAGATGATAATGTCTTGGACGTTTACTATTTATGTTATTTTAATCCATGAAGGTTTGTTATTTGCAAGCTGCTAGATTTTAACTAATAGAGTTGACATTGAACAAGGTCAATTTAACTGTTTAAATACATTAATAAAATCTAATCAATATA